>NC_142932.1:109548420-109593420 GCF_046866305.1 Octopus bimaculoides | reverse complement strand
GCTCTTACGACCAAAAGCTTCTACAAACCCAGAAAGCCTTCAAGTGATTCTTAATACTACATGCGCAACAAATGGAATTATTTTACTGCAACACAGTACCATAGCTTACCTTTCCGTTCCCACAACATGGCACAGTTCCGGAATCGATCTATCGTCTTCGGGAGTCATTAGGATTTCTATATCCATATAGATTCCATCCGATCACTTGCTTTTGGTTACTTCAGTTCTTACCTCCTATCTTCTACCTATACTGTTTCTCAAATGTGACGACTAGCCAAAAGTTAAGGACGTCAGCAATATCCTTTAGCCTAACCCGTGTGATACACCGCTCCAAGCACTGTTGTGCGAGCTTCTAGGCAGGTGCATAACGCAGTAGTGTGGTTTGTTTGCTTTCTTCTTGTCTTCTGCTTCTACTATAGTACGTAGAGTTCTATCGTGTAGTACTTGGCCGACAACACATATGTTATGACACACATCAACGTGAGATAACTCTTTGAATGGCATGAAAATAGCTCTCGTGTCTTTTGTTATACAGAGATAAATTCATTTTCGTTTTCTCGTCACTGGATAAGCGACTGAGGTATGGATGCATCTACCTTTGTCACACAGTTCTGCTCTGAAGATTTTTCCTGGTAATTCATATTTAGGAATCATCTGTTTGAATTGGCTTCTGTGAAAGAAAAATGACTGGAAAGTCTTTCTCTGATTGTCTGTTTGAGTTCTCCATTTATTCTGTCGCTTGACGAAACGTGCGTGCAAGCATGCGCGCGCTGTTATATCTACTGTTGTTGTTGAGTCGTTTAAATTGTTCAAAATAATGTTATTTTCTTTCAGAAAATCATTATATTTTTCGGGAAATAAATGTAATCTGCTGAGGAATTATATTTGTTTTTTTTTCCAGTTTATTGTTTGTCAAAAAACGCACATGTTTTCCTTCGTGTGTGTGTGTGTGTGTGTGTGTGTGTGTGTGTGTGCGCGCGCGTATATATATGTATATATAAATGTGTGTGTGTGTGTGTGTGTGTGTGTGTGTGTGTGTATTTAGGTGTGCGTGATTTTCAGGATTTTTAGGCTTGTAACTAATCTGTTTGTTTAGGAGTGGTGAAAAAGAAACATTTCTTCTTCGCAAATTTAGGTATTTTTTTTTTACTCCAAACGGGGATGAAACAATGCAATAAGGTCTACATATAAAAAAAATATATATATGTGGCACAAAAATTCACGACGTGAGAAAGCCAGACGTTAAAACATGTCCAATTAACTCAAAATACAGGTACAACATCGATGATAATAACACTTTCTATTATAGGTACAAGGCCCGAAATTTGGGGGGGGGGGGGGGGCTAGTCGATTATAACGACTCCAGTGCGTAACTGGTACTTATATCATCGACCCAGAAAGGATGAAAGGCAATGACGACCTCAGCAGCATTTGAACTCAGAACGTAAAGACAGGCAAAATACCGCATCTCGCAGAGGTATAGTTGTTAGTGACTCCAATCCAGGTATGGGTGTAAAGTTCATCTCGAATAGACATTATTCCCACTTCTTATGATATTCAGGGTATGTGTTATGGGGAATTGTTCATAATACGTGATCTGAGTGTGCTCAGCAAGAGGTTCTGCAGATTATCCTCGCCGACGCCCAGGTGTGACATCTAGGGTAATAGTAATAGGGGACTGATAAGTGTCGAAGGCTGTGTATGTATTGAACTCGAGAGCTTAATAAGATACTTATCCCTACTTATCGATCTCGAAAGGATGAAAGGCAAAGTTGACCTCGGCGGAATTTGAACTCAGAGCGTAGCGACAGGCGAAATAACGCTAAGCATTTCGTCCAGCGTGCTAACGATTCTGCCAGTTGACTGCCAGTGCTCAACTGATACTTATTTTAGGATCTCCGAGAGGATGAAAGGCAAAGCTGACCTAATAATAATAATAATAATAATAATAATTTCATATATTTTCTTTGCTACTAGGGTGAGGGATGGAAGGGGGGAAAATAGACATTCATAAAGTGTGGTAATTTACGTAGAAAATCAAATGAGAAAAAATATAATCGCATATAAATATATGTAATAAGCAAATAATGAAAAAGGAGGACCTCTATCTAGAGCCATTCGAGAAACGCCAGGGATCGAAGATCACCATAAAAATCAAGGACAAGGACCCTCTTCAGCTGTGGATCTCTAGCCTTTAGGAGTATACTTCGATCAGTTCCATACACTTTTACAATTTTCACCACTCTCACCTAACTTTCAGAAAATTAACTTGAGGACAGCACCCACCACTTTTCTTTTGTTGCGTATAATTTTGCGTACAATTGCGTACAATTTTGTCATTCCTTGCCAGTTTTTGTCTCCCCTCCATCGTCTCAAAATGAAAGAGAGGTCCTCTCGGTTTCCCGATCATCAGCTCCCGATACTGAAATAAGGCGATTTCTTTTTTTCCACTATCGACGAAGCTGCGACTGGAGATACTCTGAAAACAATTGATAAGCTAGTGGTGGTGGTGGTGGTGGTGGTGGTGATAGTTTTTATTAGAATAGTTTGATTTACATTTTCACCACGCTTTACCTTTGTAATTGTTTTGTTTTTAACTGTATTTGTTTAATTACTTACGTTTTTTCTTTCAATTCTATCCCTGTGTTTGTATTAGTTTTTTCTTTATTTGTTTAGTCTTGTGCTAACTGCAAATTTCTAATTTTGTTGCTTTGCGGAAAATGAAATTATTTTATAGGAAAAATTATGAAGAAAATGGTGATAAATATTTATTTCTATGACCTTACAGTCTAAGTGTGGAGGTGCAATGGCCCAGTGGTTAGGGCATCAGACTCGTGGTCATAGGATCGCGGCTTCGATTCCCAGACCGGGCGTTGTGTTTATTGAGCGAAAACACCTAAAGCTCCCCGAGGCTCTGGTAAGGGGTGGTGGTGAACCCTGATGTATTCTTTCACCACAACTTTCTCTCACTCTTTCTTCCTGTTTCTGTTGTACCTGTATTTCAAAGGGCCAGCCTTATCACACTCTGCGTCAGGCTGAATCTCCCCGAGAACTAAGTTAAGGGTACACGTGTCTGTGGAGTGCTCAGCCCCTTGCACGTTAATTTCACGAGCAGGCTGTTCTGTTGATCGGATCAACTGGAACCCTCGTCGTCGTAACCGACGGAGTGCCACGACATTCTGAGTGCCAATCTTGAGGGGATCGATTTTATCTATAGTCTTTTCGAGGTCGATAAAATAAATATCAGTAAAATGTTGAGAAATCTAATTGCCTTTACATTCTCAACATAATTTTAAAAAATTTTATCTTTCATCTTTTCTATTTTATTTATTTCAGTCATTAGACCGCGGCCATGCTGGTGCACTGCTTCGAAGAATTTTAGTCGAACGAATCGACCATAATACGTATTTTCCCTTTTAACCCTGAACTCATTCTATCGGTCTCCTTTGCCGAACCGTTATGTTACGGGAACGTAAACACACCAACACCAGTTGTCATGTGACGGTGGTGGACAAACACTGCTATAAATGCACACGCACACGCTCACTCATATACATACGCATACACACAGACACGTTCATACTCACGTGCGCGCATACACGCACACACACATTAAAAGAATTTGTTGTGTAAGGCCGGAACAACGCGATAAAATATTAAGTAAACCCCCCCACACAAACACACATACATATATATAATCGACGAGTTTCTTTCAGTATCCGTCGATCATATTCACTCACAAGGCTTTGGTCAGCCCAAACCTATAGTAGAAGACACTTGCCCAAGGTGTCACACAGTAGGACTGAACCCAGAACGATGTGGTTGGGAAGAGAACATAACCGGTAAAACTGTGCAAAAAAATTATCTTTCGATATTTAGTTACCTACTTTTTGGTTATTATTTCAAATCCTGCTTGGTCAACTTTTGATTTAACCTCGGAAGACTGGTTATATAGTTATTCGTCAAGTACTGGAGTTGAGGCGCAATGGCCCAATGGTTAGGGCATCAGACTCGCGGTCATAGCATCGCGGCTTCGATTCCCAGACCGGGCGTTGTGAGTGTTTATTGAGCGAAAACACCTAAAGCTCCACGAGGCTTCGGCAGGGGATGGTGGCGAACCCTGCTGTACTCTTTCACCACAACTTTCTCTCACTCTTACTTCCTGTTTCTGTTGTGCCTGTAATTCAAAGGGCCAGCCTTGTCACACTGTGTCACGCTGAATATCCCCGAGAACTACGTTAAGGGTACACGTGTGTGTCTGTGGAGTGCTCAGCCACTTGCACGTTAATTTCACCAGCAGGCTGTTCCGTTGGTCAGATCAACTGGAACCCTCGACGTCGTAAGCAACGGAGTGCCAACAACAGCTGGAGTTGAAATAATCGACTCCTCCAAGTTACATCCGAGCTAGAACTTAATGTTATTAACGTTTCCAACGTTGTGTTTTCGATCTTTTAATTCATCACCTAGTTCACCTCTATCTCCCTGAGGTGTACGTGCATGCAGCATTGTTTTTAGCGAGTGTCATATGGTGATTGTATGTCACAACTAATTTGATTTGTTATGAGGTTGGTCTTGATGTTACTTTAGTGCTTTGTTTCTAGAGTTAGATTAAAGACTATGCGAATCGTGGTATATTATTGGTTGATAATCGCGTGGAGTATAATATATTAAACGAGTTGTGTTACTGTATTACATGACGATAGTGTCGAATATGATATTTGTGATTATACTGTATGATACATGTTATGTGAATTGCGTTATTTTATTGCTGGTAGGTGATTATGTGCCTATATTGTGAAAGTTGTGTTATATTTCTGGGAGATGATGGTACCGAAAGTGTACTGCGTGATTTGTGCAACTGAATTCAAAGAAGTCTTACAGAGAATATGAACTGTGCCTAGAAGGATGACTTTTGTTAATTGTTTGAAAATCTGTAAATTCTGGAATGTATTTTAAAATGATTTTGTTCATGAATGTTTATTTATTTATTTATCTATTATCACGCCTATTACTTTGATTGTTACTGATATTGTTTTAACTTTCATAACTCAATATCATGCTTTATTCAGATTAAAAGTTTGTTCTTGTTCTTTGATAGATTTTTCAACTTCTTTTCGCACTATGTTTTAGATCTCCTTTTTAGTTTGGACAGGTATATTTCAGAGCATCGTAGTTGTTAGACCATTGTTAACAGCGTTAGAACTTACGCGGCCTACCGGTGCGAAAATTTTCACGCATGAACAAAAAGGGTAGCGTCACCTCCCATCTGCATTAGTTGTGGCGGGGAAAAAAAGTCGGATATTTTTTGAACGCACCTCGTACAAACGAGTTTAGCACTTACTTATAACAGTTCTTTGTTTTCATGTCGATCTGTAGTTGGCATATTGACCAATGGAAATAATTTCTTGTCTGGCCATGTTTGTGAATATATCCTGTCTTTTCAACAACTGAACAGCGAGAAATGATGTAATCATTTGTTTCTCCATATTGTTTGTATTGTCTTAACCTGATATTAGCCTCTTATTCTATTATTTCGTTTTGTAGTTTATGTAACAATGCATTGATACTCTCCGGCTAAAATCACTCGTTCTGTTTATCCTTTGTTTTCGATCTTTTGAGCAATTTTTGGCTTTCAAATTAACTCACAACTTCTCTGTCAAATCTTACTAGGCGTAGAGGTTTTTCTCTATATTATTTTTGTTTATCCTTTGTGTTGTGTCGTCCTCATTTAAGACTTCATATTCTGTGTAAGCCAAATACCTATTCTATCGCTATCTTTTGCCAAAATGCAAAGTTACAGGGACATAAACACACCAACATCAGCTGTCAATCGATGATGGTGGTGGTGGTGGGCAAACACAGACAGACAGACAGACACACACACACACACACACACACACACACACACACACATACACACATACGCACACAAATATATATATATATATATATATATATATATATATATATATATATATATATTTACGACGGGCTTCTTTCTCTTGCCGTCAACCAAATCCACTCATAAGGCTTTGGTCGGCCTGAGGCTATGGCAAAAGATACTTGATCAAGGTGCCACGCTGTGGGACTGAACCCAGGAGCATGTTGTTTGGAAGCAAGCTTCTTACCACACATCACACCTAGAGAGAGAGAGAGAGAGAGAGAGAGAGAGAGAGAGAGAGAGAGAGAGAGATCTGCTTTATGATGGCAGTTTCAGCTTTCAGAACACTTTGTAATTTTATAGTTTTCCGAAGTTCTTAAATTTACATAACTTTCAATTTATTATGAAGAAGCTATAATATATAACCGGGATTGCTACTTTATTAACGCCTTATCTTGTTTCTAACGTTGAGTTCAGTTACCAATATTAGTCTGACTCTTCTGGTGTACTCTATTCTAATTTTCTCTTTCATGTCTGTGTGTTATATCTTATCAGTTTCATCTACTTCCGATTTTTTTTTGTACGGTCGGTTATCTTATTTCAGTATCCGAATCTAATTCAATGTTCTCAGTTTGAATTAATTTACTTCTTATAGTAACTCAAGCGCTCTTGCAATGCTCATCCTCATCCAGGGCTTCATCGCTGCTGAAGGAGGAACACCTCCCTGGACTCCTTCTGCTGCTGTGTGTCTTTGGCCAGTAGTAGCCATATAAGCCCCAGGTAGGAGGTGAGATCATCTTGCGAACTTGTCTTTGGTCGCTTCTTGATCTTGTCCATTGTCATGGTGTCCATTCTGCCACCCTGGCTGCTGCCCATCTGTTGCCCTTCAGTCGCATGATGTAGTTATCTCATCTCTATTTGTTCTCCTTGATGTTCCTATGATGTCGTTGACTCTCGTGTACTGTCAAATCCAGGCATTGGTTTTCTTGTTCCGCAATGTGATGCCGAACATGATTTGTTCCATTTTCTGTTGGGCTACAGTGAGGGCATTCATGATAGTAGTGTTGAGAGCTCATCCTTCACTGTTGTATATCAGGATGCGCTTGCTGAAGATCTTTATTTTAATTTTCATATACTGATTAAACTCATATAGAGTTTAATAGGTTCTCTTGTTTGTTGTCATTTCTAGTGAAATATTTAAAATCATTTACATAGAGTGCTCAGAGAGCCACTTTGCATTTTATATATTTAATCTTTTACTTGTTTCAGTCATTGGACTGCGGCCATGCTAGACCATATCTTTGAAATGTTCAGCGGAACAAATCGACCCTAGCATTTAAATTTTAAAGTCTGGTGCCTACTCTATTGGTGTTTTTTTTGCTAAGTTAAGGGAACCTAAGCATTGTTGGTGGAGGTACATGGCCTAGTGGTTAGAGAAGCGGACTCGCAGGTTCGAATCTCTGACTGAGCGGTGTGTGTGTTTGTGAGCGACACACCTAAGCTCCACACGGCTTCGGCAAAAGGTAATGGCGAACCTCTGCCGACTCTTTCGCCACAACTTTCTCTCACTCTTACTTCCTTCATCTAACAGCTCACCTGTCCAGTTGAGGAACCTATACGTCAATGAAATCGGGAAAGTGGCCCTTATGAGCCAGGCATGGCTCGAGAAGGAACAACAACAACAAGTAATGTTGGTGGTGGGGTAATACAGATACTCTTGTACATAATTATATATTTATGCGCGCGCGCGCGGATGTGCGTGCATTTTAGGCCAAACCAAATTGACCAGCCATACTCTAATGAAGATTGAATATTGATGTTTTTGAGATTTAAAAAAATTTCTGCTGTGACAACCACGTTTTCTGATACCAAATGTCAAATGTGTTTATCTTACTGAGGCATCAGGTCTGAGTTTGAGTTATCTGTTTATCGACTACATTTGCCAACTGGTACTGAGATTTTGGCATGAAGTTAATCTCACTTTGATGCCTATTAAACACCGCAGTTATTACCACGTCACCTCATTATCGTCGTCATCCCTAATGCAATCGCTGGTATCATAACAGCAAATTTGAAATTATCTCCGTCCGCCATCAACATCATCACAGCCACTATTATCATCACCAGTGTTGTTTTCCGTTATTTAAAGCTACGGTAGGTGAGGCTGTTTGGGAAGATGTTTGCCTCCCAGCCATATTGTTCCAGGTTCAGTCCCATTGCGCAGCATCTTGGCAAGTATCTTCTACTATCGCCCCAGGCCTACCAAAGCCTTGTGAGTGGATTTGGTAGACAAAAACTGAAAGAAACCCGTCGTATATATATCTATGTGTGTGTGTGTCTTTGTGTTTTTGTCCCCCTCCCCGCCATAAATTGATTACCGGTGTTAATTTGTTTACATCCCTGTAACTTTGCGGTTCAGCAAAGGTAACCGACATAAGTACCGAGCTTAAAAATATTTCCTAGAGTTTATTTGTTCGACTAAGGCTTTGCAGGTTTTGCTCCAGCATGGCCGCAGTACAATGACTGAAACAAGTAAACGGTATCACGAGCAAACATAAAAGCCTCCACGCCATCGCTCAACTTGTTAGAAAAATTAGCCAAATCTCCCCCTAAACCAAACCCTAGAGTCATATAAAAGAATACATTGGATAACGCTGTCTGGATGACCACTATTCCAGAAGAAAAGATGTTATGGTTATGGCTAGAATGTTCTTTGAGTATAAATACCTCTCCTCTATATTTGAAGCCTGTGAGGGAACATTTATACGGTCAGTCGGCATGCTAGACAGAGCAGTCAAATCTCTTTCTAATAATATCCTGTTCTGTGAGCTGGTAGAAATATAAGCACGCTGGGCGAAATGCTTAGCGGTATTTCGTCCGTCTTTACGTTCTGAGTTCAAATTCCACCGAGGTTAATTTTGCTTTCATCCTTTCGGGGTTGATAAATTAAGTACCAGTTGCGTAATGGGGTAGATCTAATCGACTGGCCCCCTCCCCCCAAATTTCGGGTATTGTGCCTAGAGTAGAAAAGAATAATATCCTATCTCCTTAAAAGCAGGAGACCAATAAAAAGATTAGATAATCACATTTGGAATATCGTTAATCATAGATTTTCTTGATCAGTATTGAACTGCAGCTAAGCGACAACGTTTCCAAAATCACATATTATGTTACAAAACCTAAGTCAACACCGCCAGAAGTAACAGACTGTTACTGTTACATACCACCACCATCAACGTTATCAAGATATATCATCCACCTCCATAACACCACCTCCAATTTCCAAGATGAAAAGAAAAACAAAAAAATGCAAGACAATAATATCAGAAGAATAAGTATATATATAAAAAATATTAAGTTTTCCAGCAACATGTCCGAAGGGGTCGTATGAACAGTAGCGAATCTTCAAACGTTTGAAACTGAAGTTAAAGCTAACACCGACCGACGTACCAGCGTTGCTTACGAGATAAGTGTTAGAGTAAACGACAAACATTCGATCCGAAAGAAAGCCACAAATATTCCCTTGGCAACAGAATATCTGAAAATATCGTTGATAAACTGGTCAATATCGAGAATAAAAGAAATTTCGCACCGACATTCTGGAATCTTGAACAGAACATAGAGTAGTTTAATCGACAACATTTCTGCAGACAATATGAAATCAGATATCATCATAAACATTCTCACTGGCAGACTAAACGGTTTAAAATGGTCGATATCTCAATTGGTACAGTTGGTTCGGATATTGAAGGTTATAGAGAAGGAGGGTCAGGAATCATCGTCAAAGAAAGAAACGAAAAAAAAACAACAAAAAAAAATCTTGACAGTAAGTGAAAATTGTAAAAAAACCAATATCGGCTTATATATATTTTTATGTCGGTCTATTAGCAATAGAAACTGCCATCGATTAGCTTTACAACAATCATCGTAGTTTTAAAACTACTAGTAATTTTGACAGACAGCTGTTCAACCGTAACTAGCAACGAAAATCTGAACAGTAAAATTCAGTTAAAAAATACCAAGTGCTATAAGAATTTATGAACAAAAATCAGCAACGTAGATCAAAAAGAGAAAAAAATATTACATACAGGTGTGTATATGTATATATTATATTATTTATATGTGTGTGTTTCATATATATATATATATATATATATACCCTGAAGTGAAAAAGTAGACAGTAGCCAATGAATTATCCGAGAACGAGAACAACCCAAGCAGTGACTTACAGAAATGAGTAATATAACTAATATCTTTGCAGGTGTAATATCAGCTATCAAGTGGTTGCATAAAAGAAAAATTCACACCAAAAGAATCTAAGAACTAAAAAAAAAGAAAAAAAAGAAAGAAACAGACGATACATCTTCACCAACAAGACTGCAATATCTTCATCGAAATTAAAACTGGGCACTTGTACAAGATTAAACCTATACCATATTACTGGTGATTGCCTAGACTACAAATTGCGAGATAAACCGAACGAGCACTTATTTTCATGTCCAGCAGACTGTTTCAAAAGAGTAAACATCATAGCTGAATAATTTGGCTTCTGTACCATATACCAGTCTTTGTAACAAACTTGAGCTCGTTACTGGAATGCAGAAGGCCATATTTAAATGCAAGGCAGCAACTGGGGTCACCACACCAAAATATACAGAAATATAGGAGCAGAATAGCAAGAGGAGGAAATACAGAACATTCTGACTATCAGGCGGATCATGTTTATCTAGATCACTACGTATACGAATCACTACGAGCTAGTATCACTTCGACTGCCAAGCAATAGGGTATAAGTCTGCTCAATCAGAGCCGACCTGAGTTTTACATCAGGTCGGCTTTGATTGAGCAGACTTATACCCTGAGTTTTACATCAAGAGTTGCAAAAATATTGATCGTTGTCGCATTAATCTAATTGCTGAACATATTCAACAAGTCAGCGAAGAACGAGTTTAGAGTCATTTACATATCACAAACAAACGTTTTCATCAGTTACTCCTGTGTTACAAACGAAATTAAGTCGCATTTATCTTACTGTTGAACATATTCAGTGATCATGCTAGTCACAAACGAACAAAGTAGTTACTTAAACATTTTCCTCAGTCACTCTTGTGTAACAGATGAAAGTGTTCGGAGGTTATATTTTTTGAATACGTTTACCAAATGAGGGACATGCCTCATGTTTAGAGTGTTAAGCTCATGATCTTAAGGTCAGGGATCAGGCGTCACATTGTGACCGTGTGCAAAGTACTTCATTTTACGTTGCTGCAGTCTCGGTAGCTGAAAATGAGTGCCAGCCGAATACTAGTGCAGTCCTCTCTTTATCTTTCACATCCTCGATATTCCGATGGATCAAGGAAGTGGGAAAGCTAAGAAGTGTCCGTCTGCTCGCGTTTACCTAGGTATCTTAAATGATTAGCGAAAGCATGGTAAATACTACCGGTCATACCCTCATAACAGTGACGGCTACGGTGTGTGCTTACCAGCCAAATTTGAATGACTGGTGCATAGGTTCATACTTACCGCCTTGAACAAACTTGATGGTCATAAATGTGACGTACGAACATGCATTGCTACGTCGTCTGAAAACTTCAGCATGGTAGTAATAGCGATAATGTAGATAATCGATGACTAATGAAGGGTATATGTATTATCCAATCCAGGAGCAGGATATAACAAAATGTTTATTACATAAATAGGATTCATGAATACCCTTGACATGACTGCGGATTTTGTGAAATTTTACATTGAAAATATATCCTACATCATAAACAAGTGTATAAACGAGCCATAACATTTTGTTATTTCTTCTGGTCTTTAAGAACAGATGAAAAGTTTCTGATTAGTTCTTTGAGTATATCCTATTTCATGTCACTGAAACGTAGTTGAATTTACCTACTCTAACAAAAACTTGATGAGAAACACTAAACATACAAGCAGAAGTTTATGGATTGGTACATTCTGCATGCAAAGAGACACTAATCACCGTGGACCTGTGATCTCCTCAAGAAGGATACGACTTCACAATTCAAGAACAGAATATAGCAGAATAAGTAGATGCGCAAAATCCTGAATGTGCTGGAATTTTTACCAAGTATGAGCAAAGCAAACTGACTCGCATCTTCCTGATGCAATCGATAAATGGTGCTGTAAAGATAGGTAAAATATTCCAAAGATATTTTTATGTGAGTTTCTTACGAAAAAATATACATACAATCACATGTACATGTGGCAAAGAGTAATCACAAACTCATAAGTATTACAATAACATGTACACAAATTATGTAATGGCAAGTATATCCTCACATATACTTACATATGTACATATTAACTCACATTATCATAGATGCATGTAACTGTTCTGGCTCAAGTCTTGTTAATTTTGTAAGTGAATGATTGAATTCTATGATGAAGAATTTAAATCATAAACATACGTGTATAACCACGCCCTTCACAAGCATACAGAGATTTATCGGGTGAGATTTGTAAAACAGAATGTAAATAGTAACCAAAATACACGTACAAAGCGCTTCTGAAGTCGATCAAATCTGTTTTTACTGGTTTCAGTCACTGGATTGTATTTATTATGGGCTCCGCTTTCAAAGAGTTTAGTTTGAGCGTATCGACATCTCTACTTATTTAAGTCTGGGGTATATTTTATCGATCTATGTACACACACACACACACACACACACACACACACACACACACACACACACACACACACACACACACACACATTTATATATGTTACTATTCGGACTTTAGGTATATGTCTATTAGTAATTTCAAAGTACGTTCACCTTTTGGGTTACCTCATCTATTAAATATATATATATATATATATATATATATATATATATTGGGTCATCCCATAAATAATGCTGTTTTTTTATACTTCTTTTATTTTTCAAAGTTAAGATAAACAAAGTTCTTTTTTAATCTAAAATATACTCTCCTTCATTTTCTACAATGCTCTCCCATCTATCTGGTAGACTTGCAAGGCCCTTCTTTCAAACTTCACTCGTCCGTGACGAAAAATACTCCTCCAGTACTGTTCTGACCTCGTCTACAGAATTCATATTTTTTTCTGTCCAAATGATTTTGAAGACTGCGTAGTAAATGATAATTAGATATGGCAATGCCTGGCGAATATGATGGATGGAGCACCGTTTCCCATTCAAACTGCTCCAGCCTTTGGAATGTTATCCTCACTGTATGTGGCCGAGCATTATTTTCATGGAAAAACACCTTTCGTCTTGAAACCAAAGATGGTCGTTTTTCTTCTAGCACTGACTTCAGCTGCTCAAGCTGCTCGCAGTATACCTCTTTTGTTATCGTTTGGTTTGGATTTAAAAGTTCAAAGTGGACTAAACCTTTCATATCCCATCGAACAGATTATAACATCCTACGTGGGTGAAGACCTTTAGCCTGGGGTGCCGGTGTTTCTCCTTTCCCTGCCCACTCTCTTCGGTGCTTAACATTTTTATAGAGAACCCATTTCTCGTCACCAGTCACTATTTGGTTCAAAAAAGGTCCATTCATGAAAATTGTTGGTTCAAAAAAGGTCCATTCGTGAGAATTGACAACAAAGAAGAGCACAAATTCACTCTCTACGCGATTAGACTGGGAACGTTTGTGAGGAACCCATTGACCGAATTTGCTGACTTTTCCGATGACACGCGGGTGTCTATGAATGGGTGAATGACCAAATCCAAGCTTCTCTGTTAGTTCCTCAACAGTTACGATGAGATTTTGTTCAACCAGGGTTTGCAGGACGTCCTCGTCGAGCTCTACAGATCTTCCAGGACGAGACTCATCTTCTAGGCTGTAGTTTCCGGCTCAGAATTTCTGGAACCACCGTTGACACTGGTTCACGTTTATTGTCCGATCCCCATATACTGCATTAATATTCCTTGCACTTTTCGTTGCGTTGTTGCTTTTATTGAACTCATAAAGCAAAATATGCCGAATATGCTCCTTTGCCGTTTCTGTTATAGCTTTGAAAAAATAACTGTTAAAATCGAACTGCACTCTTCAAAACTTGCACTTAGAATAAGCCCAAGGAAAAATTACTATCTGCTTTTAGAGCAAGTTGGAGGTAGTTTACCCCGTCCCCCTCCGACTTTTAGTTCATGCAATTGAAAAACCCACATTACTTCTGGGATGACCCAATATATATATATATATATATATATATACACATACACGATGGCCTCCCTCGGGTGTTTCCCTACCAAATACCATTTGCAAGACATTGATCACTGCGAAGTTGGAGGCTATATATATATATATATATATATATATAATAATAATAGAGAGAGAGAGAGACTTCCCCATGGTGCCGTTCTGTTGGATCGAACTCAGAACCATATTGCAAAAGAAACTCTTAAACCACACAGCCATGTACACTAATCTTACTTGAATAAAATTCCTCAGAAATATAATTTTAACATTCGATAATTTCTATTCACGTATCGCGGTTTTGACTTTGTTGCATGCATTGTACTTTCGATCAGGTGTGCAACGACGTGTGTGTGCACACGTGCTGCTGTTATTGATGAACATGTGATTGCATTATGCAAACTGACAAAATAATACCGTTTCGTGTAGTTGTTTACCGATTTATTTTCTACTCGAAGCCAGTTATATAAGGCGTTCCATAACAGAGGCAACGTTTAACATTATATTAGTGCTTAAATGATACGTCACTAATGTCACACCTGGTGTATAACTACGCATGTAATATTTGTTTAGGTTTGGCATCTCGATCTTTGTGGTATATTACGATATAACGGCAATAACCTCAGGCATAATCTTAAATTTCTGGTCATGTAGAATATTACGCCCCAATTGCCAGGCAGGGATCAACACTTGATGCTCATCCAAACCTATATTTATACGAGATAGAAGTTTCTTTTAATATATTCATTTTATTTAAACTGTTTATTTCTTTATTCTCCTAGAATACGTATATTTATTATTTTCACACACCCATATGCACGTGCAAATTGCTTTATGTTAATTTGTATGTTTGTACAAACATGTAGAGCCAGTCTATATGAGCTTGTATGGAGTGCTTAATTAAATGGTTGTTTCTATATCTTTTACTTGTTTAAGACGTTAGACTGCAGCCATGCTGCAGCACCGCCTTGAGGAAATTTTAAGTCGAATGAATTGATCTCAGTACTTATTCTTTTTAAAGTCTTGCACTTATTCTATTGGTCTCATTCACACACACACTATTTTATTATTTCCCATAAAGGGTGTACAAAGGTGGGGGGGGGAGACAGCACAAACAACTTTGGGGTCGACAAATGAGATAAAAATTCAAATGGGATATATGATTAATCGTATGGTGAACAACACACACACCCGCACACATATACATGTGGTGGTGGTGGGGGGGGGGTGGCTTTCACGCAGTTTCAGTCTATCAACTTCACTCACAAAACATTGATCGGCCCAGGGCTATAGCAGAAGACACTTGCACAAAGGTGCTGTGCTGTAGGACTGAACCCGAAACTAAGTGGTTGTAAAGCGAGCTTCTGTACCACACTGCATCTGTTATATGCAAGTATGTATAAGCTTTATGTTATTACCGTTATTAGATAAAATTATACCAAAGTTCAGAGTATTTCTCTTGTTCCATTTGTATAAAGCGCTCAAAGCCATCCACCGGCTAAAAGATATTCAAGACTTCTAAACATCTGTCACCAAATGTCTTCTGCTCAAAGCTATTAACCTCGCTAGATCTGTCGCTCATACAATCGGTCCTAAACTAGATATAGAAATGCAGTATTTATCGCTGTATAATAACAATCTGTAAGCTCTTGATATATATCTTTAATTCCGCTGAGGTCGACTTTGCCTTTTATCCTTTCGAGGTCGATAAATTAAGTACCAGTTGTGTACAGGGGTTCGATCTAATTGACTGGCCCCGTCCCCCAAAATTTCGGGCCTTGTGCCTAGAGTAGAAAAGGATATATATCTTTAATTTTGTTTACTTGTTTCAGCCATTGAACTGCAACCTTGTTGGGGCACCATTTTGAAGGGTTTTATTTAGACAAATCGATCCCAGGACTTGTGGTCTTTTTAAAGTTTGGCACTTATTCTGTTGGTCTCTTTTGTAAGTTACAGAAACTATTACAAACCAATATGGATTGTCAAGCAGTGTGGGTGGGAACAAACGCTGACACAGAGGTCTATCTATCTATCTATCTATCTATCTATCTATCTGTCAGTACGATATGCGTCCATCTATCTATCTATACGATGGGCTTCCACAAAATTTCCTCCCACCAAATTCACTTACAAGGCATTGGTTGGCCCAAGACTACAGTAGAAGACACTTGCCAAAGGTGCCACCCAGTAGGACTGAATTTGAAGACACACCCGTGCAAAAAGAGCCGCTTAACCTCATGGCCATGCCTGCGCCTATACTTTGAAAAATACATTAAAATGTTCAGTTTTACACGTTCTCAAAACGTTCTGGAAACATTTGTACTTAATAACATTATTACACAAGTAGATCATTAAAAATTAAAACGAACATTATGGATAAAAGATTGATAGACTAGCACCAAATCTGGAGACAGGGTGGGAGAGGGAGAGAGAATGGGTGAGAGAACTGTTTCTCAATCACTTAATGCCATGAGAGTTAAGATAATCGCTTGTACATCGCGACATTTCAAGGAAAATAGAAAAGTGCTATTTTCTGCTGCAAAGACAAATTGTATTTCATATAAAAATTATGAAGACTGGCTTAGAAATACTTGTTACTGATAGGAATATTCAATTTAAAGTTTATAAAATCATTAAAATCGATAATGAGCTGAAAAAGCGTTGATATTTATTATATTAATTATTCCATCGGTATAAAACGTCTCGGTAATTTAAACACGCATACATTCACATATCTTCATTGCCCCGTTCACCAAGAATATTGATTTTTATAAAAAAAGTAGTTACAATGATACACGTTTATAGAGAACAAGAATGAGACTGTGACATTTATTCTTTTCTCAAGATTGCTAGCGACAAGTTAAGGGCTTGGCTCAGAGAGAGAGAAAGAGAGAGACAGACAGACAGAGAGACATAGAGAGAGAATGTCTGTGCAATGTTCGCTGTGTTAATACCAGATAATGATTTCATATATCTACTATTAAAAGTCAATGGAAAGTGTTAGGTTTACTTCATTGTTTGAAAGCTTCTATCATTAGTCCTGACCAGTTTATGCTGTGCAACATTTCTAAAGCTTCCATAAGCGATCGCTTATAATGTCTCAGGAAAAGAATTATTACAAAATTTAGTGCAAATTTCCTTACATAATGAAATGAGAAAATGAAGTTTTCCGTCAGATTCAGAGTTCAAATTTCAGTTGAGATTATCCTTTCCATATTTGTAATTCAGTTTGCTGTTTGAATCGGAGTTAAAAAGCTACGGGAAATGTTTCGTCCCCCATTGGAGTTGATAAAATAAGTAACAGCAATATAACAGCTGGGGGGAACACACATACGCCATAGAAACCGGGAAACCGGGCCCATGAGCCTGGCCAGGCTTTAAAAGGGCGCATAAATAAAATATTTAAAAAATAAAAATAATTAATTATGATGAAGGCGCGTGGCTTAGAGGTTAGAGTGTTGCACTCACGATCACAAGATCGTAGGTTCGATTTCCGGACCGAAAGGCGCGTTGTGTTCTTGATCAAAACACTTCTTTTCACGTTGCTCCAGTCCACTCAGCCGTAAATGGATAACCCTACGACGGAAGTACCACTCCGAACAGAGGGGTGATGATGGTCTGCTTGCCTAGCCAGCGGGGTGGTATCATTCAAAAACTAAAACGATGCAAAGCACATTGTGACCAGCGATGTATAACAACATCTGATAGTCTGGTCGATTACGTGATTACGTGATGATCAACTGCAGACAAGCGAATCGACTGAGTCATTAGAGCATCGGATAAATTGCCGTACAGGTTTCATTACGGCTCTCTGTACTCTGTGTTCAAATACCGCAGAGGAGAAATTTGCCTTTGATTATTATGGAGTCGATAGATATAGTGCCATTTCTCTACTTGGAAATATTCTTCTCTTTCTTTCTGTTTGACTCTCTCCTGTCGCCTCGCTCTCTCTCTCCCCTCTCTCTCACTCTCCGTTCTCTCTCTCTCCGTTCTCTCTCTCTCTCTCCCCTCTGTGGAAGAAATCGAATATGGTCAGGTCTGGAGAGGGATGGGCTCTTCCAGGTCTAATAATAATCAAGACATGCCATTTTTCACGACAGCTCCCCTCGATTATGTCGGGTTGAGGGCCCATCTATCTATTCTAACAATCTTTTAGGGTATCTAAAATTAAACATTATCTAATCTGTACTCCCTTTTTCAAAGACGTCAGAGTGCGACTTTTGGTCGCTATAAATTAATGCCACAGATCAATACGTACGTATTATAGTAAAATGCAAAGCTAATTATTTAACATGTTAGCTAGCTGCAAACTAATATAAAGACAATGTCATAATATTGTTAGATTTTAACCAAATACTTGGTCATTAATATTGATTTTAAATTTTGGCAAAATGCCAGAAATTTTGGTGGATGGAGTAAGTCGATTACATCGACCCCAATGTTCAACTGCTACTTATTTTTTCAACCCCGAAAGGATGAAAGGTAAAGCCGACCTTGGCAGAATTTGAACTTAGAACGTAAAGGCGGACGAAATGCCGCAAAGCGTTTTGCCTAGCGTGTTAATGATTTCGCCAGCGCGCAGCCTTTACTTGGTCATTAACTCGTAAAAAAGGCAGTGAGCTGAAAGGATCGTTAGCACGCCGGGCAAAATACTTAGCAGCATTTTGTCTATCTTCACGTTCTGAGTTCAAATTGCGCCGAGGTCGATATTGCCTTTCATCCTGTTGGAGTCGGTAAAATATATACCAGTTAAACACTGGCATCGACTTAGCCCCTTCCTCTAAAATTATTGGCTTTGTGCCAAAATTTGAAAGCAATACTAACTTGTAATCAAATGCTTAGCTTAAATGACGTCAAAACGTATTTCTCGTTTTAAGACTCGTGTTATATATACATATCACAGTTGATGGGAGAGAAATGCATTAATGAAATACATAGCTATTTCTTTCTCATACCAAACGTATAGCATTTAGTTTGGACGTCATTGACATTCCCTAATCATTACCAATTATCCATTTACATTGAGAAAAATAGATGAAAGAAAAACATAAAAGTCAGTATTCGCTATTTATCTTTTACTTGCTTCACTCTTAGACTGAGGTCATGCTGGAGCACCGCCTTGAAGAATTTTAGCCGAACCGCTATGTTACAGGGGACGTAAACACACCAACACCGGTTGTCATGTGGTGGAGGACAAACATAAACACAATGATACACACACACACGACGGACTTTCAGTTTCCGCCTTCCAAATCCACTTTAGTCGGTCCGAGGCTATATTTGAAGACACTTGCCTTAGGTGTCATGCAGTGGGATTGAACCCAGAACCACGTAGTTGAGAAACAAACATCTTACCACACAACCACGTCTACGTCTATATTGATGTATTTTTTTTATTTACTGTGATATTTGCATTTCCGTTTCATAACTGTTAATGATAATATTTTCAGATTAATTACAATAATTATTAAAATAAACACGGATATTTTGGCATTTAGGATTTGAAAGTTAGAGATATTTTTCTAGTTAAAATAGATATTCATGTGTTCTTGTGCTGAGTATGTTAGAGACCTAACGGTATTATGACATATACTTTGAATTAGTTCGCAGCTGACAATCTCGGCTTGTATCTCGAACAATTAGCTTACACTCTTCAACTGTAATGGCTGTGTATTGATCTAATGCGATTACTAATCTCTTCTGAAATCAAAACGTGGTTATCCTCACGATCAACTAATCTAGCCTATTTTCTCCGGCTCGTTTCTCCAATGCAACGTAACAACAATGTTAGACTGAAATGGGGACAGCGATAACAATTTCCGTTGGTGCCCAACCACGAAATCTTTTAAGTACTTAATCAGTTTTTACATATATTGATGTGTTGCCGTTGCTCATCCTTGTTTATCTAATTGCAATAATACAATATTCTATAGTTAGTACTAACACAAAGAATATCTGAAAGCGCTTTTTAATGACCATGATAAAGATTTCGTCTCTTAGTGTGACATCTTGGTTTCTCTTTGACCATTACCTTATGTTTTAAGCAATTTGAAAGAAAGGAAATGGTTTTAAATAAATTGATAGCGAAGAGTGTCATTTTTAATGCATTTACTATACACGCTGACTTCGAATAAATGTAAATACATGAAGAACAACCTATAATTTTCATCTTAGTGTTAAAATAATCCGTCGGTAACACAAAATTTAAAGCTAAATAGCCACCATTTTTCTTGATAATTTTTCCACATAGGCGCAGGCGTGGCTGAGTAGTAAGAAACTTGCTTCCGAACCACATGGTTCGGGGTTCAGTCCCACTGCGTGGTACCTTGGGTAAGTGTCTTCTACTATAACCATGAGCCAAGCAAAGCTTTGTGAATTGATTTGGTAGACAGAAACTAAAAGAAGCCCGTCGTATATATATTTATATATGTGTGTGTGTCTTTGTGTCTGTGTTTGTCTCCCACACCATGGCTTGACAATCGTGACAATCGGTGCTGGAGTGTTTATGTCCCCGTAACTTAGCAGCTCGGCAACATATACCGATAGAATAAGTGTCAGGCTTTTAAAAAATAAGTACTGGGGTTGATACATTCAACTAAAGATTTTCCAAGGCGGTACTCCAGCATGGCCGCAGTCTAATGACTGAAATAAGTGAAAAGATGAAAAAAATAGTATCGTTCACTCACAACACTGTCTGATCTATTGCGTTATTTGTAAATAAATCAGACTGAAATTGTAAGGATTTCTATATCAATGAACATTAAGTTTGTTACTACGCCATCGTACACTAACTACATCATTTTTATGAATGGTTAAAACGATGTTAATAGCTGATACAAAGAAATATGTCAACATAATGTAACAGTATATACAGGTTAGCTGTTAAATTTAGTCTAAATAAACTCCTTTGTAAGATCAGTCGATAAATTATTGAAATGGAAAATTTAATTGTGTAACTCAAAGTAAATTCTTTTTAGGCAAATATATAAATTCACATGGTATGTCTATGGTGACAGCTTTAATCTTAAAACTTTTATGTACATAAATATCGAGTAAATATTAATAATCTTTACGGGCTTTTGTCCACCACATCGATAACTTTTTATTAGAATTGTTAGGCAGGCAATCAGATATTAGACAAAAACAACCGTTAAAACAAGGCTGAATTTGAATATGTAGGAACCTAAGTCTATAACTTTACGATTTAAAGCATTAATAAAAAGTAACATAATAAAAAAGACTAATTTTATTTATTTTTCTAGCCTAAAAATTTCCGTTTCTCTGAAGGTGAACTCGGGTCACATAGAATTATGCATTTATATTAAAGCAACTGAAAATTATTTATACATACACATGACGCACACGAGCGCGCGCGTGTAATGTTTGAAGTAAAGTTTTCATAAACAGCAATGATTAGAAATATATATACGTGTCTATTTGTGGTATGCCCGTTCGATGATGTCTAAAACTTAGCAAATCCCAGCACACTGACTTATTACCTCAAGTTTCAGTTGAAATACAAACTGTTCAGTATGGAATGCTTGTTTCTGAGGATTCTTAAGATTCTCCTAGCGATAGGTGTTCTAGTTAGTACGTTAAACGAGAACGCAAAGCTCACCCAAGGCAATGATATTTGTTTATAAACAGCTCGTGGCAACGTTTACGCAAAACGTATTCGTGAGCTTTGCTTCGCGGCAAAATATATTCTGAGATTTCAAAAATGTTTATGTTATTGGTGAATTTGCTGTTGCAAGTCTACACAAAATTACTCTGAATCTTAACTTTATTTAAAATAAAGGGCTAATAATGCATAACCTGTGTCTAAGTTTCAACTGATTAAGGGGTTTCAATCAACTGGTTAAGGGTTCCTGCTGCTGTTTATTAGCACAATGTTATTTAAAAGATACTAGCACACAACATATAAAACTGGTGTGACAGAAACAGTATAATTGCAGATTAAATAATTATTGTCATGGGAATGTTTCCCAGGGATACATTTTGCACGAAGCATATATATATATATATATATATATATATATATATATATATATATATATATATATATATATTAAAAGGCGCAGGGGTGGAATGAATAACATAATTAATGTAGTGAGCAAAAAAATTAATCGGTTAAAATTACACAGGTAATGAAGGTGGAAATCATTAGTGTTAATGATTTTTTTGCAAAAGAAAATGAAACTGATTATACATTGAGAAGGAGGATGTTGTGTAAAGTCGGTTTGACCTTTTCTAAGTATGAAGGTCATGCTTTCTAGCCATGATTCTATAGTATTTTCATTTGCCCTAAGTTGGTTCTTTTGCGGCAGACTCTTTGATGAAAGCTGCTCTGACTATGACCATCCTGTATTGCTATTTATGTCAGGACAGCTCTGGTACGGTTGACTTGATATCAAAGTCATTCCATCAACGATCATGTAGCTGTTTAGCTCCAGGTCAGCGCTGATGTAGCTAATCTTAAACATAAAAATCAAAGACGTTACAGTTATGAACATACCATATTGTTGATCAGATTCAAGTTAGCTCTTATCCAGCAGACCCATCATCAAAAGTGTTAAGAACGAAGTCATGCCATGAGCAATCCGTCATCGTCGTCTATGAAAGACTACATCATCTAAATTATTTAATTCTTTTTTAAGGAAGTAGGAGATAAGTTGAGGGAATATATTTGTTCTTTCTGACAGCTCTCATGTTAGATTTTTCTGGGAACGTGGGAGAACTCCATTAACTACTTTATAAGTTTGATTATGTCCATATTGCTTCTTGCCTCAGATCCTAGTGCAAACCGTCCATCGATAAAGCATTTACTTAACTTGTCTTGCACCCTCAACTTTTTGATAGCCATACATCGTGTCTCGAGTATTTTTACAGCAGTTTAAGCCCACCTCGCTCCAGAATTGAACACAGACGATTTCTTCCGATTTAAGAGGAAGTCTGACTGATCGATCGACCGAGCGAAAGAGGGAAAAGAATTCCTCTCAGTATATGACTGGTACTTTATTTTTCGATTTCAAAAGGATGAAATATAAAGTTGACTTTGGTGGGATTTGAACTCAGAACGTAGAGAGCCAGAACAATAAACGCGAAACAAACTAGACAACACTAACAAATCTGATAATCGACCTTTCTCAGACATACTCTAATAATGGTTTCAAATTTTAGCACAAGACCAGCAATTTTAGGAGAGCGGGTAAGTCGATCACATTGACTTATTTTATCGACACTGGAAAGACGAAAGGCAGAGTCGACCTCGGTGAAATTTGAACTCACAACGTAAAGACAGGAGACAAACATATACTCTAATAATATATGAAAATCATTTCCTCATCAATCTCATATAAACATTAACGACTGTTTCTTACAGTAATATGAAGACTTCAGCGCTAAGTGAAGGGAATATTAAATGTTTTAGAAAGAGTGCTATATTTTGTGTAGATAACATACAAAAAGTAAAGGCGAACGTATAAGAGAAAACTTAATAGAAATCGTACCAACGCGACCCTTACTGATGCTGCAATGCAATAATTAACACAACACCATAAATCTGCTGACGATATTCGCTTTTACGTAAATACTTATACACATCAACATAGTAATTCTGTAATTGATTAGAATCCTGTAAATGCATATCAGCGTATGTATTTGTTGTAAATCTGTTTTTCATTTTAAGGCAGAAATTGAATCGTATTCTCTTACATTGGCATTGAAAATAGCAACTTTGAGCTGATTCTTTAGACTCTTTTGAAGAAAAGGCAAATCTATTTACCTTTCAGTATACACTCTCAACGACTAAACTTAGATTTTATTTCTTTTTAGTGATGGAAATGTATACATCTAAATACGCGTAAGCATTTATATAAAGCCATCTCAAAAGCGAATATACATGGAAGCACAAGATTCAAAACTACTTACAGACTTATTGCGTAGCTCAGAGACGTATGTTATATCAATACATCAAGCAAAGAGTCAAACACTGGGATCGTTTAAACCAGTGGTTCTCAACCGGGGTCCATATGACCCCTGAGGGTCCATATAAGATTTTAGGGAGTCCACACAGAAAAATAGTAAATTGAGGATCCACAATAGTATTTTAAGGACCCCTGAAAAATTTTGCTTTAGATGTATGTATAGGTATGTATTGCAAGAAACAGCTAGGTTTCTTTCTCATTTTATATAGTTCAACCTGCACAAATTAATGTGTGAAAAGCAAAATAGAAATTTTGAATGAAGTATCGAGAAAACTAGTTTTTAAACATCGAACGGCTATTAGGATCCACCAGAATAAAATAGTAATCAAAGGGTTCCATAGATGAAAAATGGTTGAGAAACCCTGGTTCAAACCGACTGCGTCCCACCCCAAATATTTGAGGTCTTCTCCCTCTGATGTTAGAATCCTCCGTTATGATTTTAGAGGTTTATATTGGTTGAAGCACCTATACTTCTTTCATGCCCTAACATTTCCAGTAGGCATCTTAAAGATCACGTTGATCCTATAGCTTCTTTAGTGCGTTTTCCGGTCGAAAAGCAGAATGATATTTTTGTCAAAGAATGATATCCAAAAGTATGCAAATTTTATAAAACGAGGAAAAAAGTTTGAGAAAAACAGTTGACTAGTCGAATTCTTGCCAACGTGTATTACTACATTTGTCTGTTTGCTAAGTTGGTAAGTTACTAAACTACAAATATAATGGCACTGATGTCGTTAGTGTAGTGCTAAAAACAATAGAAGGAAAGAAATTACATTTATTTCGCAATGGGTGAACATAACTAGTTGTAGGTTTTCCAATGGCGCGATTAATAGTTCACTCTGTTTCTCTCGGCAACAGTGAAAGGGGATCCTGGAACTGGATGCAGAATAAATTTTCCGCAGAACTTCGGCTCTTAAAGCACTAATTTTCCGTTTTCTCGTCGATATATATTGGCACAAAAAAATTATACACACACACACAACACAACACAACATATACAAACAAACATACATACATACATACATGCATACATACATACATACATACATACGTACATACATACATACATACATACATACATACATACATACATATGTGTATACGTAGATTATAACTAGACTCACAAACTTCATATCGCTGAATGAATAACCTTGTATCCGGGCTTATACAATTTCACTTGTATCTGTTACCAAAGGTGCATTGGTTGTGTAGCAACAGACTAGCGTAGCAAAAACAAAATAAAACAGATAATGCCGGTGTTTACCAAAAGAAAAGAAAGAAAAAGTAAACAGACTTGCACCCTCCAAATCTAATCGGTTACTGTTACATATGGGATTTGTAAAACATTTCTAAGATTCTTCATTTAACTTTTCTCGAATGCACATATGCACTCAATCACATATGTGCTTATCGCCTGCACATACATACATAAAGGTAATCACACAGCCATGGACTATATTGAAGAGACATGTACAGCCATTATATGAGAGTAGTTATATTCACGCATACGAATATATATATATATATATATATATATATATATATATATATATATATATATATATATATATATATATATATATTGTATCGTATCGTAGGCCTCCGTCGGTCATGGCTGACCATGGATGATGTCATCCGTCCGTTGAGTTGTCTATTCAGTTTTTGCAACGCCTCCTGTGGCTGTAGAGGTCAATACGAGAGTGGCAGTCTCGTTTGCAGAGGTCACACCTATACGTTGAATCCGGTCTGTTGGCTGTCATTTCTTTTCTGCGGGTTCAGTTTTCAGCTGCCGCCACCCTCAAATTCTCTTCGCAGGTCTGCAGTTGTTTGTGAAGAGTGCCTCTCTAGCTGGTTCGGTCGGTTGCGAGATCCTCCCGGGATATATATATATATATATATATATATATATATATATATATATTAAGATTGCGAGCTGGTATTATGCTTAGCTGCATTTCGTCCATCTTTATGTTCTGAGTTCAAATTCCACTGGAGTCAACTTTGCCTTTCATCCTGTTGGGGGGGGGGGGGGTCGATAAAATAAGTACCAGTTGAGCAGTGGGAACGATATAACAGACAAATTCCTAAAAATGCCTTGACTCAAAGAAAATAATCTTTGTTACTTTGTTGGCGACCAGCTACAATTGATACCACGATAGAACCACATTGTTACGAAGGGAACTTCTCAACTTAACAGTCACGTGTTCCTGAAATATGCATTACGCAATATACATAGATATTGGTTTCAAATTTTGGCACAAGGCAAGCAATTTCGGGAAAGTTGGTAAGTCGGTTACATCGACCCCGGAGCGCAATTGTCGCATCCTCTTCAACTTCACTTATAACCAACGATACGTTTGTTTGAGAGATCACGAACGTCACGACATGACATACTATATGTTCCTTCCTTTTAAAATGTAAGTGCTTTGTGTCTGTTCGAAAAGATTCACCGTAATCTACTGGCAAAGAATATGGCTTCGTTTTCTATAGACAAAAGACTTTTAATTTATGCTTTCGTTTTGGAAAGAGAGTGAGATATTGCAACGCTTTTTTCCCTGAAAAATGTAAATATGCAAAATAAATTTTACGCTTTGACGTTTGTGTTATCCCAACAACCTTGTTAGAGAAATAATATAAAATATTGAGAAAACAATATAGAAATTATTTCCAGTTGACAGGAAAATATTTTGCCAATAAATTTCTCATGTTCTTTTTTTTAAAATCAATTTTAAAGAATACATCTGCAATCAGATCTCAACACACACACACAAAATATATTATATATTCGTCTAAGAATTCATAAGTCGGAAAAGATATGCACTCGTATGGATACTTGCCATCTCTGAAGCGCATGTGTTACTGCTTAACCGTGCTGTTATCGAATATCTGGTTAACTAATATCCAGTGCGAAACCGATTGGTAAGATCGGCTGAAACGTATCTATCTTACATTATACTTTGATTTTATATATATATATATATATATATATATATATATATATATATATATATATATATATATATATATATATACATGTATGTATGTATGACTGTATGTATGTATGCATGTGTGTATATCTATATTATTTCAAAGATATAAATACCTCTTAAAGGGCTGTCAGGATCCAAGTTCCCCGGTTTTATCCAGTGTATCAGTCAAATACTAAAAGGTGTTTGCTTCACATTGATGGATATGAGTAAATTACCGTTTATGTATAAGAAAAAGAAGAAAATAGAGAAATTGACATATAGACATCAATTTATTTCGAACAATATCAAACTCATAGAACCTACAATTACTTCCATGTCCAATCAATTAATTCAAATTAGAAAAATTGAATTAAATATTGAATTAAATATTCATATTGAATTATAATTAATTGAACATTTCGTCAGGGTCAGAACCTGATAGAAAAAAGGAACTACATCCCAATGTGTTGATATATCATTGGTAGACTCAGCATTAAATTCAGATATGTACGTTTGTGCATTCTAATGTATTTCAAAAAATCAGTTACTTGTATATATGCAACTTTGTTTTAATTTATTTTTGCGGGTGCGTGTGTTAATGTGTTGATAAGCAAAGGAGACGTTAGGTTGCCTAAACGATATTTTGATACGGTTAATTGTAATTAAAAACACTTATTCCTAATTTTCATTATTACCTGTGAGAGTACGAAATGTCAGCAAGGTTTTTTTCATCACTTAAGTATTATATTGTAAGTCACCTCTAGTATTTATAATTAAATAGTAATTTTTAATTTTTATAAAAACGTATCTTAGAAAATTATAATTATAATTAAACTATTAAGTAATATTAAAATAAAAACGCAACGTATTAATTGGATAATGGATTAAATTTATTAATTTTAATTATATTAATGTTAATGTATTCCTCGATTGTAATCGTATGTATCTTTTTCTCATTATAATAATAAAAAATATATTGTGCATAAATCTTGATGACGTATTATGCAGCTATGGTAAATAGTACACAGTTTGAATTCGTCATCGTCATGTAGTATACAGTATACAATAGATATATTTATGATTTAAATTATACTAAATAAATTAGTATTTAATTGTTAATATTAACAACTATAACCAAGAATCTTTGAAAATAATTCTTAGTGAATATTATAAAAAAAAAAATTAAATAAAAAATATGTTGTACACAAGTCTTGTTGACGTAATATACTGCTACCGTGTTATGTAAACTGACTGAATTTTCGTCATAGTCACGTGGTACATAGTTAAAGTAACTATGTATGATTTATGTTCAATTAACTATAATTCAATATGAGTCTTTAATTTAATTTTTCTAATTTGAATTTATTGATTGGACATGGAAACAATTGTAGGTTCTATGAGTTTGATACAGTTCGAAATTGGATTTGTTTCAATAAATTGGTGTCTTTATGTCAATTTCTCCATTTTCTTCTTTTTCTTATATAGTTTTGTATTGTGAGTGATTTACGCGTCGTTTGTCATTTGCAAGATAGGGCTGTAGTCTAATCCCAAGTAAATTCTATCCACCATGGACTGCTCTTTACGTATTTGGTAATGCTGAATTTTAAGAAAACTGTTTTCTTGCATTTCTTGCCATATGGTAATTAATATTCTATTCAAATATACTTCTGAAACATTTGTTCTGGAAGACGTGCTATGTCAGGTTTAACTTCCTTTGCCCCTAGCAGCATAGATAATCATACGGAGTATTAATGTTTGAGTGCACAAACACACGCGTGCACGAGAAGAAACACACACACACACACACATACACACACACACATAGCTATACATACATACAAGCACACATCACAGATACATACACATAAACGCACATACGCATTAAACACTGATTAGCGACGAAGTAAATCACCAGCTTTGAATGAAACTTGTGTGCGTTTAAATTATATATGTGTGTGTGCGTATGAGAGAGAAAGAGAGAGAATGTATTCATGTAGATAGATAAATAGACGCAAACACAGACACACACGTGCATACACGCATGCATACAGACACACACACACACACACAGGTATATATATATATATATATATATATATATATATATATATATATATATGTGTGTGTGTGTTTGTGTGAATATAAAGGGCTCAGACCAGGAAATATCAATATCGAATATACATACACACATGTATGTGAAAAGATAAATAAATGAATATATTTGTGTACATATATATATAAATGTGTTTGTATATATATATATATATATATATATATATATATATATATATATATATATATATATATATATATATATATATATATATATATATAGAGAGAGAGAGAGAGAGAGAGAGAGAGAGAGATTCGAGCACACTCACTCAAACACTTACATATGCATGTGAACATAAACCTCGTTTAAGAGATTAAAATTGTAGCCAAGGTTATTAAACATGTTTGATAAATATGTTTAGCATCGTTGTGAAAATAGACCCCGTGATTACAGCATAGGACTCTTACCAGCTATAGAGCGAAAGCGACTCATCTACCAATTAGTTTCAATATTTTTCAAAAAGATGGTGAATTTGCAGAGGTATATGTGTTAGTTGAAATCCTACTAAGGTTGACTTTACTGGTCGCTTTGTCTTCCATTTTTCTCCTTCTTTCTCTCAGGAAAAAATTGGCTATGGTCAGACCTGGAGAAGGTTGAGCTCTGGGAGATTTAAACACCTCTACAATGGTGTCCCGACAGTTTTATCACGAGTTGAGGGCTCGATGCAAAGTAAGGACATCGACAGGGTTCCTTTATTTATAAT
Organism: Octopus bimaculoides; assembly: GCF_046866305.1. Lineage (NCBI taxonomy): Eukaryota > Metazoa > Mollusca > Cephalopoda > Octopoda > Octopodidae > Octopus > Octopus bimaculoides. The sequence goes on along the minus strand of NC_142932.1, from coordinate 109,563,587 downwards.
TTTACTCTCATAAATGTTGTTTTGGAACTCGATTAAAAACACGTGTCCTTATGTCACACATTTAATAACAAGATCGGTACTATCCTGATAACATTTACGATTCCTCTTGGCAAACAGCGGTGAACGTACTAATTCCAGCGAGGCTTTTATTTTCTAACCAGCTAATTTTCCAAATCTTCCCCACCATCATACCTCTGCCAAAGATAGCAGACAACTGTCTTTCAAATCATGTCCTTCAGTCTCAGAAAAGAAATAAAAATACAAAACAATGGGAAATATGGTCTTCAGTGTACTGTGTCTGGTGAAAATAAAAGGGTCCTTGCAGTCAGAGTACTCCAAATAATTTGCCTTTTCGCGATGTATTTGCATTAAATATGGTACGCAAATGGTTATTTAAATCTAATATAACTTCTATTGCCCATAGCGGATTTTTATTCAGCTGGGCAGTTGACTGTAGTGCCAGTGATATTTCGGCCACCGTTTCCCTATAGCAGGACTATTCTTTGTAAGCCTAAAACTTATTCTATCGGTCTATTTTGCCACACCACTAATTCACGGGGACGTAAACACACCAACATCGGTTGTCAAGCGATGGTGAGAGGGCAAGTATACATACATATATATATATATATGTATACATACATATATATATACAAGCATACATATATACATATATACAAGCATACAAGCATACATATATATATATATATATATATATATATAAACATAATTAAGGGATCAGCAAACAGTTGCTTCACCATATACCGAAGTATATTGATAAACCTTTACCCTTTTAGTTGTTATATATATATATATATATATATATATATATATATATATATATATATAATTGTGAAACAGGACGTCAAACATTAAGGCAATCCGTTACCTAGCGTACCTAATCGTTTAGATCACTCGTAAACTAAATCCCCATACTTTAAATATATACATATATATATATATATATATATATATATATATATATATATATATATATATATATATATATATATATATATATATATGTATGTATGTACGTATATAGGACGGGCTTCTTTCAGTTTCCGTCTACCATATTCATTCACAGGGCATTGGTCGGCTGTAGTACAAGGTTCCCAAATTGTCGCTCACTGGGACTGAAACCGAATCCTCGTGATTGCGAAAGTGACCACATCTGCAATGCTTGAAGAGTTGACTGAAAATTTCAATTTTAAAAATCTAATTGATTTACTATAGGAAACGTAAGGCGTCAACTTGATTAACTGTAATTGGAATACAGCAGTAAATGTGTGATACGGAGCTCGAGTATCTAAGGTTTATTTTTTACTGTTTCAGTTTATTTTCTAATATAGCATGTCGTGGACTTCATTATCCAGCGTGTCTTCTCTGTAAGATGCGGAGATTTGGTTACTATTTCTTGAAGATCGAGCGACTATGTAGAGGCTTGCCTGTTGGTTCGTTAATATTTGTGTGTTTTGTAAGGCGTTGGATGTAAGGTGGCAGAATCATTAACACACCAGGCAAAATGCTTAGCGGCGTTTCGACCGTCTTTATGATCTGAGTTCAAATTCCGCCGAGGTCGACATTGCCTTTCATTCCGTTCGGCTTGATAAAATAAATAACAGTTGTACGCTGGTTCAATGTAATCGACTTACTCCCTCCTCCAAAATTGTTGGCCCTGTGCCAGAATTTGAGACCAAAATTTGTTTATCTTGTACTATTGTGATTTTTGTTTTCTATAAATCAGCTTTATAAGAAGACGTCTCCATACATAAATACGTTTGTGTTTCCAATAAAATTTTAACGATATGCTACCTAGTCATTTAGCTGCTTATATAGGAAAGTAATCCTACTGTAAGTGTTATTGGTTAACAGCTAACTACTGCATAATCGATCGACGATTGATTAGATACAATAAAAGCCAGTACATTACAATCTTATTGGATAATATAATATAATATAATGTAATATAATATAATGTAATATAATATAATATAATATAATATCACATAGAAAAGGATGGAAAACAAATATTTTGAAAAAGCTATAACGAGATTACGAAGACTTACAATAACAAAGCAAATTTTGAACATCCTTTTAAAATCTTGCAGCTGGAAAATATTTTATATTTATCTGAAGCGATTAAAAGGTGAATCTTTCTCAGAGTCATTATTATAAGCGTGAACTTGAATTACTTTTAGCCGGAAATCGAAGCAGAATTTGCTCTTTCAGCTAAATTCTTTATGTATCGGATTCAGTTGTATAGGTGCAAAGAGTCGATAAATAATTGCCAGTTGAGTAATTCGATGTGCTCGACTTACACCAGCCCCACAAAAATTTCAGGCCTTGGGACTTTAGAAGAAAGGATCATTACCTCCGCCTTAGCGAAGGCAGAGGTGTTGTTGTCAATCGCGTTTGTTTGTCTGTTTGTCCGCGGACAAGATATCTCAAGAACTGCTGGATGGATTTGGATGAAACTTTCAGGAATATTTAGCCCCGTGGCTGGCACAAACTGATTAGATTTTGGGATCGATATGGTATCGGACAAGAACTCTGGTTTATTTTTCCAGTTTATTTTACTTAATTTTTAAGAGCGGTCAGGTTCATTTTTGGTATTCTCATTTGCGAGAGCAGATATTCACATTTTAAAAATCATCTCTGGCTTAATCGTTGATGTTGCCATGGCGGGGGTTTGCGCTCCCTGAGTGCTCTTATTATTTCACTGTCTTTGCACAGCTTCTAACGCTGGAGATGTACTGCGGTGTCAGTTATTATCATTCTTATCTAAGGTGGCGAGCTGGCAGAATCATTAGCGCAACGGGCGAAATGCTTAGCGGTATTTCACCCGTCGCTACGTTCTAAGTTCAAATTCTGCCGAAGTCGACTTTACCTTTTATCCTTTCGGGGTCGATAATATAAGTATCAGTGAAACACTCTCCGCAGAGGGCTGGGCATGCCGTGGCTAATGATGTGCAACATTGAACAGGTTCGTCATAACTCCATCTGTGGAGATATGTTGAACAGCTGTTATCAGGTGTAGGACGGATCCGGTTTCGGCCGAGTCTACAATGTAGATTGATCTGCCTCCTTCCATTGGTCTGGAAGGGCAGGCAATTTTCCTCTGTTTGATAGCAGTAGCGAAAGAGGTTGTATGGTGGACCACGTTGAAAGGACTGAAGGCAGACACTTTTCTCTTTGGTCAATCCCTCATCAACTCTTTCAAATTTTACTTGGAAAGGAAGATGAGGGTGAAGAGAGAAGTGCCTCCCAGTATATTTGCTAAAGGGTGGGTGAATCTAGTCTACTTCTCAACAGAACGTACCATGTATCTGACAGGCTCCTTCACATTTTCTATCGACAAAATTTCATTCTAAACGCACTAGTCAGTATGCGGTTATGGCAGAAGATTCTTACCCAAAGTGCATTGCGGTGGCGATATTTGCTCCGGCCCTTTAATTCTACGGAGGACAATTTTGTCATCCTTCAGGGGTTGACAAAATAAAGTATGAGTACTTGTGAAGTCGATATACTCAACTAAACCCCAACACTAAATTTGTGATCTTGTGCCTATGTTAGAAACGTTTGTCACAACATAACTAGTAAATGATTAAAACCAATTTCGATTTCTGATTTGTGACATTCCATTCTACTTGCATTATTAAATCTCTCACGAAAATCATTAATATTACATAATCTAACTCTTCTACCTATGAATAGAAGGAATCATACTTACATTATATTTTTATTTTATTTTTCTTCAGGCCTATGACCCATAAATCTGGTTAACCGGTTTCTATGGTGCATAAATGATTGAAGTCACCAACTTTCCTTGAACGGGTCACCCGGCTGTTGCCAGTGTTCAAGACAAGCAATTTTTTGAGGGCTGAGAATTAGTCGATTGCATCGACTAATCCTGTTACTTGACTGGTACTATATTTTATACCCCACCCCACCCCACCCCATAAACAACAGCTGCACCATGAAGACGAAATGTTGGTTCACTCATTTTCACAATTGGGTAATAGCAATATTTTCTATTCCTGGAGTTTCGACTGAAGGTGTTCTAGAAATTGTGCCTTGCTGATCTTGCTATCTCGGCTAGCCTCTATTACTTCGGTTTCTTTCTTTTATTTTTCGGTCTAAAACTTCGGAGCAAGAGCCTCTCAAAAGGTTCTCACAATAAATGTGGCGACTACGCGTATTTCCCTGTATCGACAATCCCATGCCTTTTATCTCAGTACCCTCTTCCTGTACAGTTCAATTCAACTTTGTGGCCTGTAGGGATCATAAGGACTTGCAAATTCATTTTGAAGCCCCAGATGGCACTTCTTGTTAGCCCTTTTTTAATAGAAAAAGTGAAGGATCTCTATCGTTTTCGATATCCCTCATCGTCACTTTTCAATTGTTTTCCTCGTGTACGGTTGGACAAATGTATGGACAGAGATGTGTCTAACAACTTCAGTCTCTTGAATATTCATCTTTGAAGATAAAGTAGAGAGAGTCATAGCTTCTGTATGTTACCGTTGAGAGCATTTCTTTCGAGATGTTTTGAATTTCTTGTCGTGAAGGTAGAATCTGTTCAGCTCCATTTTTACTAAATATAGATATTTTTATATCCTTGGTTGCGGATATATGATTTTAACGAAGCGCGGGTAAAGCAATGTATTCACAGACGTAACTTCCGTTTACCAATACGCGAGACTCTAACGCCTTTTTTCTCCTTTTCTCAACGAGATACGTTTCTCTTTATAAGATTTCGTTGAGTCCACCTTTTAATCGCACAGGGGTGCTAATGTCTATCACTACAACAGACATAATATTTTTTCTTTGTTGTTCTTTCGTCTTGACCCTGCGACAAATACATACTGTTTGGTCATATAAAGTTATACTTCCTTTTTTGGGATTGTGTTAAGTCTAAAATTTCATTTGTTCTATTTGTGTTAGAAATAGGGAGAGATTAGTTTTAGCACCTCGACTCTATGTACGATTTAGTGCTAAGTTCACCCCTACTTTTGTTCTTACTATCGCTATATTTAAAACAGTAATTTAGACTGCGTGAAATACTTTTATCTGTTGATTGTTCATTTAAATGTTTATTAGTTTTATTCATACAATCGTGTATTTTGTTTTTGCTTCATTTTTTTAAATCTCCGTTCGCTGCTGCAATGTTTTGTCGTATACTGTATTCGTATTCAGTGGCCGTTTTGAAAGCGAAAATGTGCATGTAAACATGAATAAAAATGTCAGTAAAAACAAAATTTCCTTTTCCTTTTTTTTTTTCGATTTTTGTCGATTCCTGGCTATCGCGAGCAGGCTTCCCTCAAGTAATTATAATTGTTTTTATCAAAAACTCCAAAGAAAATGTTCAAATTTTCATTCGGTAAAGCTCTAACTATGGTTTAGCTTCGAAGTGAAATGAATACGTATGTGTACACTTCGAGAAGCAATAATAATAATAATAATAAATTCCCTGATGCAATACCAGGCAGTGGCTCTCATGGCTTCTGATCTTAACTGATTGGAAATGTTAGCATGTACATTGTTTTGTCTTGGTATAAAAAATGGGCTACAGCAAATATCTTGCTCAATGCCACAGATTTGCTTGTCAGTTGTTTGACCTTAACCAGTTGAGCATGTCCTTTGGTGGTTGAAGATATGTGCACCTCTGATCACGAGCAGAAGTAGTGGGGAAGCATCATAGCCATGTGTTGAGAGGAATTCTTTGGAGTTTGAATAATTCAAATCTGGAAACATGGGTTTTTGTTCATCATCCTTAAACAACCCACATCCAAGGACCTTTTGAATGGGAGGGGCTACTCGACCTGAAGAAAATTCTAACTGGGCCCCACCTCCAAGGTAATTTGCTGTTTATCTTGATATGAGATCACCATGTCGCGCACATATGGTTGTGATGCATGTGCCTGATGTACCCTTATCAGACAGGTAGTCATGATGGGTATATTGTGCTTCGTATATTTATATACCAGTGTCACTTTGATTGCATGCACTGCTCTGTCACTCAATAATAATAATAATAATCATAGCAATGATATTAATCATAAAAAACGAAAAGAAAGAATGGTAGCAGAGTATAGACCATTGTATAAGGAGTGAAAGGAGAACGCTTGCCGAGTATTTGATAAATTGATAACTAGTGATGAAGACCTGCTGCAATATGCCGTGAAAGATATGGGTGTAAATGCCGATGAAATGATAGGCAAGGAAGAGTTTAACCAAAGAGCTGAAGAGAAGAGATAAGAAGACCTTCAATGAGAATGCATGGACAGTTTGAAAAGAATGCACAAGGCGTTCAGGATAATACAGCATCGTGAGCATGGTTTGAGTGAGGTGATTTGAAGCGTACCACCGAAAGCCTGATCATTGCTGCACAAGACCAGGCTCTCGCTACCAATTCAATGAAGTATAACATCTATAAAATTCCTGACACCCAGAAATGCAGACTCTGTGGAAAGAGTGTGGAAATGTGTGGAAAAGTGAATGTGAGAGCCTTGCACAAAAAGAATACAAGTGCCTCCACGATAAAATGTGTGTGTATCTTCATTGGCTCTTATGCGTAAATACCAATATGAAGTAACAGAGAACTGGTATGAGCATGTACCAAGTAAAGCTTTGCAGGAGGATGGAAAAGCAATGATACTCTGGGACTATGATTTCCAGACGGATCGTGTAATAGAACACCGTCGGCCGGATATTGTCATATTGAATAAGAGAGATAAATACAGTCAGATCATTGATGTGGCCATACCAAATGACATGAATGTTGTGAGTAAAGAGGTTGATAAAAATCACCAAGTACTCCGAATTGAAAGTGGAAATGACAAGACTGTATGGAATGCGAGAGGATAATGTAAAAGTGATACCAGTGGTGATCGGAGCGTTGGGCTCAATCCCATTGAAACTTCAAAACTTCTTAAGGCAACTGGAAATCCCATGCAAGATTGATGTCTTGTAAAAAGCAGCCATATTGGGCCCAGCGCACATTTTAAGGAAAGTATTATCTGTCTGAGGTCCTTGTTGTGACTTGACAGACGACTAAAGACTCCGGTACATTTTTACCTACACTGTGTTACGAAGGAATAATAATAATAATAATAATAATAATAATAATAATAATAATAATAATAATAATAATAATAAACAACTTGTCGCAGATGATCTATAATCGGCCGTTGAAAACTGCCTTTCCAAGGAATGCTGTAATTATATACACGCAATATGTCTATGATAAATGTGAGACGAGATGAAGATAATATGAGAGTTCATAAGAGAATTGATTGTCATGCGATAATATAACAAACAATGTTCCAGATATTACATTTCTATTAATTATGTTAATTATCGTTAACTTGGTCGCGTTTGTCATTAACATATGTTGTACTGGTATACTAATAAATATAAAAGTTTTTTGAAGGTATAATAAACAATACTCAGTGCAATCAATAAAGCAATTAACTTCAATATTGCAACAAATTTTCAGTGAAATGTGTGTGTGTGAGTGCGTGTGTGTGTGTGAGTGCGTGTGTGCGTGTGCGCGCGCGAGCGAGGTGCTCAAGAGATATCAAATACCAGGAATTGCTCGGGTGGTAAGGAGACTACTGGTGCACACGCTGCCGGATGTTTGTGGGACGGCCATTCAGTAAAGCTCTGACTGGCTTGGAGTTGCTGCTACAGTCAAGGAGGGGGCGACATGCACAATCAATGAAGTTGCAAAGGAGGCAACTAGATGGTTTTGGATAAATAAAGGCAGACACGTGACTTCTTGCAACTGAAACGTAATCTGGAATTTGATGAATCCCGGCCTGAGAAATGCTGAATAACCTGAAAACTATTACGAACCCCAAAACAACATTGATAGTACAATGTGTCGGCATTCGGGAGCATTTATGAGCATCCGCAAAATTTATGTATATACAACTTAACATCGTTTCTCATGGCGCCGGAATTCCCATATCATGTGATTTCATTCTACTGAAAATCATCAGTGGGAGGTGTCCTGTCCGGTCACTGCTTCCCAGTCAATTCTCCCTGCTACGATATATAGAATATCAGCATTTTTTCAGGCACTGATGTCGCAAATAGCCAGCAGGCTTATCAAAACTTAATTATTAGCGACAGAAGCAGTACTAATACCAAAAGGTAATCTTTATATCCAAATTTACACGAATGTCTTTGTAGAACACCATATACTGCGTTATTAGCCTTGACAGATCTCATACAGACGGTTGGTGCATAAAAGTACACACATGGATCGAAGCAGATGAAGAATCGTCTGTCATGGACGCCGGAATTCCTATCGCTAATAATTAATTTGTAATTACCGAAGCATTTTCTTCTTTCTGTATTTTTTCTTATATACATATATATATTTATATATATATATATATTTATATATATATATACATACAAGTAGAAATCATTACATGCTATATTGGGTGTTTATTTTATTTTATTCCGTTGGTTGAAGTTGTAGCCCCATTGGACTTATTTTATCGACAAAACCGAATTTGGACGCAGAATTTAGATCAGGAAAACTTACCTTTGATTCAAGGCTCCACCACAAATAAAGCGCCTCGTGTTTGCTTTATCTGTCTAGAAATAACAACTAAAATCTTCTTTAAATCACCGTGTACACCCTTACCAAAAGACATAGTGGAGGATGTAGTCTGGAATACACAATGAGTGAAAAAATGATGATATAATCCTGGGTAGGTTGACATTGAACACAGGTCTGCTAAATCGGGGCTGATTTGGAACCAAACATTAACAACTTTTCCCTAGACTTTTTCATTACAATAAAGTCAGCATATCCCATATGTTTTACTAATGAAGGAAGATTTAACAATGAGTTTTATATAACTTGTTAAAAAATTACTTTTTGTGCTTTATCCACAGAACAAGAGATCATGCATGTAGAATGTGCAAAAAAGAAAAAAAAGAACAAGACGAAAAAAATTATTGTATTTCTCTCAATTTTAGTGTTTCTAGGTAAAAAGGTGCATGATAGCGCGTGGCTTAGTGGTTAGGAATATTCGGCTCACGATCATGACATCATGAGTTCGATTCCCGGGGGTGCGTTGTGTCCTTGAGTATAACAACTTCTTTCACCTTGCTCCAGTTCACTCAGCTGGCGAAAATGAGTAGTATCTGTATTCTAAAGGGCCAGTTTGGTCACATTCTGTGTTGTACTGAATCTCGCTGAGAACTGTGTTAATGGTACGCGTGCCTGTGGAGTGCTCAGCCACATGCATGTTAATTTCTCGAGCGTCTTTGTAATCGACGGAGCGCCACCTATGCAAGAAAACCCATGCTTTAATCGAGTCGCTGTGAGGCTTAAACTGTGTGAAGCATTTCTAATGTTACTTTTAAATCACATTCCACTCTTAGAAAGATTTTTGATTTATTTCAGAATCAGCTACGAGTTAATTTACTTCTCTTAAAGTTTGTTTTAAACCATAGGTGCTGACGTGGCTTAGTGCTTAAATAGTTTGCTTCCAAACCATATGGTTCCGGGTTCAGTCCCACTGTATGGTACCTATGGGAAATGTCTTCTACTATAGCCTCGGGTCGAACAAACTAAGGAAAGCCCGTCGAATGTATGCGTATGTGTCTTTGTGTTTGTCCTCTACCGCCACTTGACTACCGGTGTCGGTTTATCTACATCCCCGTTGCTTAGCAGTTCCGCAAAAGAGACCGAAAAAATAAGTACCAGGCTTTAAAATCAAATTAGTACTGGAGTCGCTTCGTTCAAATAAAATCCTTCAAGGCGATGCCCAAGCATGGCCGCAGTCCAATGACTGAAACAAGTAAAAGATGAAAGAAAAAATATAAATAAGCGAACATGAATGAGAATCAGTTTAATACAAACAAAATATTTCATTTGCCAACGGCATTTAGAACCCAAATGTGATTAATAGCATGTTTAGGGCTGTAGTTATAACACAGGAGTTAAAAATGTAGTGCAATAATAATAGACAACATATAATCGCTAATTTATGACTGTTTATGTCTCTTTCTTTTTACCTTTCAAGGGAATATTCCATGTCAATTAGGAAACACCTCTTCAAACCATTTTTCTTTAATCTGACACAAATTAATAAAAGTGTGATTCAAAATTAAAATATATAGGTTCCCTAAAATTTCTAATTTAATCCTGAGCGTAAGCTATTAATAAAATGTAAAATGTTACTAATTAATATCCTTAATGAATCAATGTTCACTAATTGACTACATTTTTATGCATTTTATTTCACATTTAAATCATGTATTCCCTCATTTAAGTGGAACGCTGATAGGATCGCGTGGGTGGAATACGGTGATGGATAAGTGTCTTCGAATTTCAGTGTGATACTTTTGGATGGCTCTGTCGACTTCCTCGAGTAATTCCGTCATTTTCGATAGCTGAAAATAAATGAATAATCAATCTGTATTTTAAAATAGGTCTTGTTTCGAATATATTTTATTTCGTTTTTCAACCTCTATGCTAGAGAATCTATCTCAAGTTTTCAGTGGTTCTGGAGAATGACTGTAGCGAGACTCGAACCCGAATGGCCACATTACGGATTTCAATCAACAACGTCCCTCTACCCTAAATACGTTCGAGGCCGAGTTATTAACTAATCAGCGGCCAGTCTTCACACGATAGGGTTTCTCCAGATCCTTCTAAACTGTTCTCGGTAAGAAGCCTATAAACAGAATCTGTTTTAAGCGCCTATTCGCAGAGTATGGTAGACGCCCGAGTGGAATACCGTCTCCGCTCTTGCCAAGTTTTAGTGTGTGCGAAGTTGTGGTTCGATGCACACACTCCTTTACTGCTCAAATAGTCATTCTAACGGCTGCATGCTCACCCTTATATATGTTATTTGAATGCAGATATAGTGTTGGGCATATATATATATATAGAAATATATATATATATTCCTGTGCTAAGCTTCTGTATCCAGTAAACCATGCACGTTGCAATATGTTTCTAACTTGTTGACTTTATGAGAAGATTTTTGTAATTCATGATCAACCTCAGGAGAACTTGTGCAGCATGACTAAAATCTCATTTAATGCTGGAATGGTATTATTGTCTCAATTACGCGCAGTCTCACGTATATAACCAACCAACGATTCACAAAGTTACATTGGTGACATCCGACAGAGCTTTCTTACAGCTAAAACCAGTTACATGACTTTCGTTCAAATGAATTAATAATTAGAAAACTGGTTCGTGAAGTGTATCCACTATTATCTCTCTTGTATGTACTGGCGGTTAGAATCATTATTAATAAAATGAGTTAACTACCTGAACATTTTCCACCACTTAATCATATGTAACAGCGCAATTGACATTTTGTTTTTAAAAATTATATATTACTTGCCATATAAGGTCTACCAGTTGATTCATTATGGCTATTGACATACGAGCAGTTTTATGATAGGAAATGGGTGATTGTAACCGCACCGAATCTTATGAGGAACAAATAGGTCGAAATCCTAATACTTCTGTAGGTGTTAGCTTCATCTGTAGTTTTAGAACGAATTGGTCATTCACAGCGAGAAATTCTCTCCTCAGTTCTGGTTAGAGAAACATATATTCTACATGTGTATTAAGGTCTAGGTTCCTTTTTTCGAGAGGTAGCCATGCGTAACATTATATTCATCTGTCTGTCTGTCTGTCTCTCTGTATGCATGTGTGTGTATGTGCATAGTATCAGAGAGAATGTGAGAGAGAAAGAGAGAGAAACAGGGTAAGACATGGAGGGAGGGAGAGAGGTCGAGAGAGAGAGAGAGAGAGAGAGAGAGAGAGAGAGAGAGAGAGAGAGAGAGATTTGTAACGCTTGTGTTTACAAAGAAAACTTACTGAATAAATAATGATTTTGTATATTCCATTGGAAACTTCAGCTTGTATTATGTATGTGTATTTGTATGTATGTATGCATGTATGTATGTTTGCATACATGTGTGCGTATGAATTGTACGAATGTATATACATGCACACCCAAACGTACACACACTCTCACACACATGCACAGAGTTTCATGTCACTACAATAGTAATTGACAAGTAATTTTAATGATTAATTGTGAAATGTTTCAGTGTCAAATCAACGTAGCTGCATTCGGATTTTTCAATGCATAAAATGTTACATTTTATACTCCATAACTATTGAAATATTACTATTGTACTCTGCCGTTAAACACATTAAGTACATTTTATGATTCACAGGCACCTTGACCTTATAAATAACACTACATATGCATGTATGTATGTACGCAGAAATTCCGGGATGGTATCCGGCGTGCTGAAAGACCACTGGGAGTGAGGCGCCCCTCAGCTTTTGTTGAAGCATGTCTGTAGGAAAAGGTCACTCTGATATAAAACTAGATATGCAGGGAATGGCATTGGACATTCTGGGGATCTTTGGTTTGTGCTACAGATCACAGCGCTCCCACATCCCTGAACCTGCGACTAATATTGGCACCAGACATCTATGAGGTGTTGTGCAAGCCTTATTAGACCTAAAACTCTGCACAGGCATTGCCGACCTCTACTCGATATGTGCTTTTTTCCCCCCCATTATATATGTATGTATGTATGTATGTATGTATGTATACATTTGCTATTTTTTAATTATTATAAATCTTCCATTGAGAAGGGAGCCGGTTTCCAACAAAGATACAAGGCTGTATGTATGTCATTATTCAGTTTATTTCAAGATTTCTTGTCAATAGAGAAAGAATCGGTTTCATTGGAATTTCAACACCAACAACAGGGTATTTTTCTTTGTATGTATGTATGCGTATGTATGTATGCATTCTCATGCATATAGTTGATTAGCTAGATATGCTCATATGTATTTAAATTATAAACTCCAGGAAAGTTTTACAGATTTTTATAGTTCCAATAACGGATTAGATCCGGCGCGGTAACGATTCTGCCGGCTCGCCGCCTTAAGTGGGGATAAATATTACCTTTGGGTATATATTTATGGATATGTAAGTAATCACATAAATGCAAAACAAGGTGGAAAAAATACTGTTCGAATACCATAGGTAGAGTAATATACTATTTATTAAAGCCGTTCATCGGACAATTGCGATGATACTTTTTCGGCTTAAAGAAATAGTATATATACAGGTCGTCGTCGATTTACGACCATAAGTGGTTCCTACTGATTAGTCATAAGTCGATTTAGTCGTAAGTCGGACTATTGGCCTACACAGCTTTATTTTATATCTTTACATTCTTAAGGTACACACAGCATTCTGTATTATACTACGACAGTGTTATTTGTTCGGAGTCTCAAGCAGTCGTCCAATAAACAAATACAAAGTTGCCTCAATGTTTCCGCGACAGGATATTCATCCAACACTTGGGATAAACACAGTGGCGATCGATAATCAAACCTAAGGGAAGTGTTTGTTAGCTGACGTCATCCATAGAAGGGTTAATTTCTAAGAAATTAAACCCATTAAATTTCAACTGGACTATATATTGCTGCCGGATGCTGGTGTGCTAATAGTCGTAAAGTGGAGCGGCCGTAAGTCGGATAAGTTGTAAGTCGACAACGAGTCGTATATATATATATATTTATATATATATATATATATATATATATATATATATATATATATATATATATATATATATATATATATATATATATATATATATATATATATATATATAGTTAAAAAAAACAATAACAAATAAACAACAAAGTGAGGACGTGATATGGATAGTATTATTGGACGCTCAGGAAAGGAAAGAGAGAGTGTATGACGTTTCGGGCGTAGCCCTTCGTCGGAAAGATGGAAATTTCGGAGAATGGAAGAACGGAGAAAGAGGAAAATGGTACCGATGCCCACGAATATATATATATATATATATATATATATATATATATATATATATATATATATATATATTGTTAGCGTATTAAAAAATTATTAACTTTCCAGAGAATATGACATAATTCGCTTTGGGATTTGGATTTCGAAACATAAATGCAATTAATAATAGCATTTATATACTTCGAGAAGCAATTCCAAGAAAGAATTATATTACATTCTCTCGAAAATTATAAATTCTTATGTTCAATGCAAAAGGGATTTTCAACCCAATATTTACATGCTATTATACACACACACACACACACACACACACACACACACACACACACACACACACACACACATACACACACACACACACACGCACACACACACACGTATGCTTGCTTTTATGCAAACTTTAGTAAGGAACTCAATTGGAAGATAAACAATTCCATCTCAGAGCGATAATATGGTTCACACATAGACAGAAAGTGTTTCTTTTTATATTTCGGATGGTCTTAAATAATCCGTACTTAAATACGTATACGTTGTTTCCATACCGTATTATTTTCACATCTCATTTCTTTTAAGTACTTTTCTGTTTTTTTTAAACATAATTATATTATAGCTTAAAATTTGAAATACTTCTTTTTATATGCTTTTACAAACAAGATATATATAGAACACTGAATATAAGCTGCTTATTCACTCCATAGTTTTGCACTGTTAATGCATACCCAGTATAAATCAGACAACTTCTAATATCTATCTATCTATCTATCTATCTATCTATCTATCTATCTATCTATCTATCTATCTGTCTGTCTGTCTGTCTGTCTGTCTGTCTGTCTGTCTGTCTATATATAGTTGAAATTTACAGAAAAACAAAAGACGAAGACAGGTGTATAAACAACAAGCAAGTTTGACGTTCGGGAAAATGAAAAAAGTCTTTTACGTTTCGTGTCTACGCTCTTCAACAGAAACGAATAAGAGAACATAAACGGAGAAAATAAAAAAAAAAACTTGTCGATTTAGCGATCACACACGCACATGCACACACACACACACACACACACACACACACACACACACACACACACACACACACACACACACACGGACTTTAGGTCAGTTTTAATATGCTTATGTCGTTTTTCAAATTCTGAAGGCAAATTCACTGTAATTACCATGGAGAAAATTTTTTCTCTCATTGTAAAAGGTGTAAAAATATAATATCTGCAAAGTGTGGCCCTCACTCGGATTATCAGACACATCGTTTCTACCTGTTCAGCCTTCCTCAAAGGAAAATAGCGAAACGAGGTAACT
>NC_142932.1:109498420-109543420 GCF_046866305.1 Octopus bimaculoides | reverse complement strand
AATTTCTAAGAAAGTAATTTATTGCATTTCAGCAATTGTCCACAACACAAAAGCCACGCCTCACTTATTGCCAACCAATCCTAATAGAGCATCTTCACTTTGTGTTAGCTAATCAAAACGCAATGATAAGACCTTAATACAAAAGGGTTAATATGGACAGGATCCCATAAAGAATAACCTAGAACAGTCGAATCCGAAGAAAGTCATGGTGATCTTTATTAGTAAGAAGTAATACATAGAGTTTCATGTTGAACAGTGGAATAGGACGTGTGCAGTGGGGAAGGAGGGAAGTTCAACGTTTCGGAGAGGACCGTTTATCACAGAGGGAGAGAGAGGGAGAGAGAAGAAACGTTAAGCGGTGTTGAATGATATAGGGAGGGTGGTAGGAGGAGGGGAAAATAAAGTAGGAGGTGAAGGAGGTTACAAATGTTCGTAGAAAGGGTGGAAGCGATCAGAGCAAGGGGAAAATAAAAAGAAAAATTGCAGTTTTGAAAATGCTTGAGATGGGAAGGAGGTAATGGCATTTATACACTATACAGACAGGCAAATACACACACACACACACACACACACACACACACACACACACACACACACACACACACACACACACACACACACACACACACAGATATACACATACAAATACATCTTACCGAAACACCATGTGGTATACATACATGTATACATACACAGATACATACATGCGTACATACACACATAGCTATGTATATATTATTATTATTATTATTATTATTATTATTATTATTATTATTATTATTATTATTATTATTGTTATTATTATTATTATTATTATTATTATTATTATTGAGTGAGAGAGCAGTGCATGCAATCAAAGTGACACTTGGATAAAATATACGAAGCCCAATATACCCATCATGACAACCCATCTGATAAGGGTAGACCAGGCACATGCATCACAACCACATATGTGCGACATAGTGATCTCATATCAAGATAAACAGCACATGGTCTTATAGGTGGTGCCCGGTTAGAATTTTCTCCAGGTCGACTAGCTCATCCCGCTCAAAAGGTCCATGAAAAAGGGCTGTTTAAGGATGATGAGCAAATCACCCATGTTTCCAAAGATGAATTGTTCAGACCCCAAAGAATTCCTCTCAACACTTGGCTACGATGCTCCCACACTACTTCTGCTCGCAATCAGAGATGCACATATCGTAAACTCCTAAGGGACATGTTCAACTGGTTAAGGTCAAACAACTGACAAGCAGATCTGTGGTATTGAGCAGAATATTTGCTGTAGCCCATGATAACACTTCCAATAATATCATTATTATTATTATTATTCAGTAGTCTTATTTTTATCACGTGCTTTCACTGCGCTACCGAGCGCAGCTCTGTGTGCCTTAGGTATGTGCTGTCGTTTGTTGTGGTGCTCTTATTTTCACTGTATTGAAGTGTTTTACGTTGGATGTGTGCGGTTCCTAGTAGTGCTATTTTCTGTATGTTATATATACTTGTAAGTCCTGGTGTTTTTCTTATGTCTAAATGCTTTTTTATCATACCTAATGCACCTATGATAGAAACTGTTTCTGTTTTTAGGGACCATATTTGAGCTACCTCTATTTCCAGATCTTTGCATTTTGAAAGTTTCTACGTTTCTTTTAGAGAAACATTGACATCTGTTGGTATTGATACATTGTTTAGAAAGCGTTTTTTCTTGGTGGCCTCTGACAACTATATCCGGCCTATTGGCCTTAACTTCTCTATCTATGTGTATTAGCATATCTCAGACTATGGTTGCTTTCTCTCTCATTCTCTATGACCTTTTCTGGCGTGTGACTATACCATCTTTTTCCTTTTGTTATTTCATAGTGTTGGTATCGCTTCCAGTGTATATAAGCCCCAACTCTGTCGTGCCTGTGCATATATCCCTTCTTAGCCAGGACAGGGCAGCCAGAGACAATATGTTTTATTATTTCTTCTCCAACACCACATATTCTGCAGTTACTTGTATCTCTTTTCATTACGTATTTTTGTCCACCGAGGTCGACTTTGCCTTTCATCATTTCGGAGTCGATAAGTTAAGTACCAGTCAAGTACTGGGGTTGATGTAATCGACTTACTCCTTCCCCCAAAATTTCAGGTCTTGTACCCACAGTTGAAAGGATTATTATTATTATTATTATTATTATTATTATTATTATTATTATTATTATTATTATTATGGATATTTTCAATTAGCAGAAAGCTACAAAGTTGATTCCAGGGCCGAGGGGTTTGTGCATTGCACTTATCAAGTTGTCATGCCCGACACTCTCGGCCCTTGAGTCATTTTTGTGACTTTCTGTCCTTGAAAAATTATATATATATATACATATATATATTAATGGGAAAGGCCGGTTTCTGGGATCCCATAAACCGGTCTTCCCCCATTAAAATATACACTGCTCTATATTTTCTTCTCCGGATTTATGTTTTCTACAAACAATATGTATACAGGCGCAGGAGTGGCTGTGTGGTAAATAGCTTGCTTACCAACCACATGGTTCTGGGTTCAGTCCCCACTGCGTGGCACCTCGTGCAAGTGTCTTTTGCTATAGGGCCGACCAAAGCCATGTGAGTGGATTTGGTAGAGTGAAACTGAAAGAAGCCCGTAGTATTTATATATGTATATATATATATATATATATATCATTTTAAAATTTTGTTCCAGTCATTTGACTGTGGCCATGCTAGAGCACCGCCTTTAGTCAAACAAATCGATCCCAGGACTTATTCTTTGTAAGCCTAGTACTTGTTCTATTAGTCTCTTATGCCGAACCACTAAGTTACGGGGACGTAGACACGCGCCACCATCGGTTGTCAAGCGATTGTTGGGAGACTAACACCGACACACAAACTCATACATACGACAGGCTTCTTCCAGTTTCCGTCTACCAAATCCACTCACATGGCTTTGGTCGGCCCGAGGCTATAGTAGAAGACACTTGCCCAAGGTGCTACGCAGTGGGACAGAACCAGGAACCATGTGGCTGGTAAGCAAGCTAGTCTCTGTGTTTGTCCCCACCTCCATCGCTTGACAACCGATGCTGGTGTGTCTATGTCCCCGTAACTTAGCGGTTCGACAAAAGAGACCAATAGAATAAGTACTAGGCTTACAAAAAATAAGTCCTGGGGTTGATTTGTCCGACTAGAGGCAGTGCTTCAGCATGGCCGCAGTCAAATGACTGAAACAAATAAAAGAGCGAAAGAATATCTATCTATCTATCTATATATATATATATATATATATGTGTGTGTGTGTGTGTGTGTGTGTGTGTGTGTGTGTGTGTGTGTGTGTGTGCATATATATGTATAAGCGATATTTATACTTGCATTCATCCGTGTGCAATTCTATTTGATCATCTGTTATTTTTCTTTGCATTTATCTATGTTTCTTCATCTATTCATTTTCTTTATTTAAACATTGTCATCGTTATTTTTGTAGTCTCAGTTTCCTGCTTGTTACTCATTGAAATTTAATTGAATTTTAATTTTGTTTTAGTTTATTTTATGCCTAGTTTAACTTCTTTTATCTACTGATTTTTAATTTTAATCTTTATAAGTTTTTTTTTTATATCAACAGTTATATTATGTGATTAATTTTTATGAGTTAGTGCAAGTACCTTTGTGTTTATGCGTGCGTCTGCGAACATAATTTCTCCACTTGCTATTCTTGTATACGTGTGACTCTGTATAGCTGTTTATCATGGTTCTTTGATGAATACACTTCTCGCCTGTCTAATTATTACTATCTGAAATTATGACTTTATTACATTGTTGCATTTCTATCACTTTGAACTGATTGCTCTATAAACTTGTAACCTGATACATGGTAGAGAAAAAATAGTTTCTTGTCAATTATCCCCAATTTTTTATTTGTAGGTTTTACTTTCTATTAAATGATATTATCATGCTTTTTTTAATATTCGTCATATGCAAAATGTTCACCTAAAATGTAATTCTTGGATTTTACATCTTACACAATAGTGTAGTGATGTTAGAATTATTGAAACAGCTGTAGGAATGAGCACATTGAGATATCACTGATGCTGCTTTTCATTATCCTTTCTGATACACACAAATATACATGTACGTATTCATACATATATATGTATGAATTATGTATGTGTATGTATGTATACGTATGTATATGTGTGTGTATGTATGCATATGTGTGCGTATGTATGTATGTATGTATGTATGTATGTATGTATGCATGTGTAGACACACACACAAACGCACACATATACATTCACAGATAAATATGAATGCTTACTTATTTGCTTCGTTTATCTGTGTGATGCGTGTTTCAGTGTGTGAAAGTAAATATATATGTGAATGTGTACGCGAATGTATGTGTTTATGTATAATCTAAATGAAGGTGGAAAAAAACTCATTTCAAAGCGTATATATTAAAACAATATATATAATTTTTTTAATAAATATGCTTTTCCTTTTCTTTTCCTTTAGACCACACATATTATTATATAGCAATGAAGCCTGCTCGTTTTGCACTATCGCAGGCCATTTGCTTGAAAAGCCATTCCTGATTTATTTCCCGAAATACGTATGCATCTATGTTAACATAGACCTTTTTATGTATGTGTATATATATATATATCTATATATATATATATATATATGTATGTGTGTGTGTGTGTGTGTGTGTGTGTGTGTGTGTATCTATTTAGCTTTGTTTAGGCAAAAACCTCGTAATGCATATGCGTGTAAATAAGTATATAAACATATGTATTTAAATATATATACATATATAAGGTGTGCGTTTAAGTATAAAAATACTTGCATGTATATGTGTCTATATATGTAAGAACAAACACACACACACACACACACACATATATATATATATATATATATATATATATATAATACAAAATGGGACAAGAACGCAAAACATCCAGACAGGTGATACAAGAAAGGGACAATAAAACAGCCAGATAGACGATACAAAGAAAACAAGGACAAGTCATTCGGAATTTTTTTTTCATCAGTCGAATTCCAGATTATCTTTGCAATTTCGGCTGGTTATACTCGAGGTTGCTCCAATCTGGCCAGCTCCAAGGAAATACATATATATGCAATGGTAAGTTTCCCATCATTTTAATGATCTGTTCGCTCAGATGCTCCTATTTTAACAATGAATTTGCTCATCTGCCACCTATTATTGCTTCTGTAAAGCAATGGATTTGAAAAAAAAAATCACGTTATTAAAATACCTATTTGCTAATATAATATGAAAATGGGATAAAACTCGATATCCAATGAAAGTGGCGATTATCTGCACTAAGAGGAATATGAAGTCGATATAAATTCCAAAAGTTTATGTGGGATATCGAGAGGTTGTATGAGACGTGAGGAGATAAGTAAGCGATGTGACGAAGGAGAATATCAACTTTGTCAGAGAGGGTGGAACTATTTGACTTCATTTCATGGCTGACAAACGTCGATCAAATGGTTAAACAACTGAATACCATTTACAAAATACGTAAGCAAATCGGCGCGAAGCGTCTAACTCACCACTGTGTGTGTGTGTGTGTGTGTGTGTGTGTGTGTGTGTGTGTGTGTGTGTGTGTGTGTGTGTGTGTGTGTGTGTGTACCTACATATTCTCGTCTCTTGCGTACATAAATAATATTTACAAACATGATGTAAAACTCATATACCGACCAACTCATAAATTTGAATAAATATATAAACATTATGTCTGTGAGTGTGTGGAATATCTCTTCCAGATCGACGTTCAGATAATTCTATTCAGCAGTTCTTCGAATCAAATGAAATATGATCATATTTTGGTATTCGCTCCCAGCATGCATGATGCTATATCCTTCATCATTCTGTATACACCCACTAAGGTTATGGGTACTACTTTCATTCTTACTAGCTTATAAAAAAAATATGGCACACGCTTTCGATTCTATAATTAATCTTTTTTTTATTGTTCATGATATGTGTAATACATAACGAGTTTCTTATTTTGAAATAAGAATGAACTTTGGTGAATATGCGTAAAAGTGCTGAAGGTTAACAAGGATGTTCAAGACTAACAAAAATGTATATTGCACGGAAATACCATCAGCCGGGCCAGTCTGAAACGTATGTAGACTGACGAAAACACTCTGCATGTACTCGTTCAGTGTTCTAATATTGATGGCCTGTGGAGTTATCTGAATCGACCAAGCAACCAACAAAACAACATAGCAAGCAAGCAAGGAACCAACCAACCAACCAACCAACCAACCAACCAACCAACCAACCAACATCTATATCGGCTGTTTTACACACACACACACACATGTATTTTCTATCTTTTACTCTTTTTCTTGTTTCGGTCCATTTGACTGTGGCCTTGTTGGAGCACCGCTTTAAAGGGAAGACAATATAAAGTTTTCATCCATTTAACCCTTCCTTCTTTGGCATCGTGTTACACACGCTTCAAATGTTTGAAACAGTCATAACTTTATTAACCATGATAATATGTAGCTTCCCTTTTCGTTCTCCACAGTAACCCTGATATGAAACGCTGCATTAATTATTTCCCATGAACTATCCAATACAAACACAAATTGTTTTATAATATCATTTTATAAAAGTGGTTCTCAATCGAGGTCCAAATGACTCTCTGGAGTCCAAACAATATTTCCTTCTAGATTCGTTTTCATACAATTCCAATTAATATTTAACTATAAAAATGTAATAATAAGGATCTTTTTTTTAAACATTGAACGGTTATAAAAGTCCTCTCGTGTTAAATAAGAATCAAAGGGGTCCATGGGCATAAAATGGTTGAGGACCTCTGATTTAAAAGATGGTCTTTCATGTTTATTTCCTCAAAGACATTTCAGTTAATATATGGACGCTATCATTCTTTAACTACTACTACTACTACTACTACTACTACTACTACTACTACTACTACTACTACTACTACTACTACTACTACTACTACTACAACTACGACTACTACTACTACTACTACTACTACTACTACTACTACTACTACTACTACCACAACCACCGCCACCACCACAACCACCACCATACTTTTCCATCCTTCTGCATAACATTACTTGGTACATTCTCATACCATTTCTCTGTTACTTCATATTGGTATTTACGACATAAGAGCCAATGGAAGATACACTCACACTTTATCGTGGCGGCGCTTGTATTCTTTATGTGCAAGGCTCTCGCATCCACTTACCAAGTGGGTCACATTTTCCACACTCCACAGAGTCTGCATTTCTGGGTGTCAGAAGTTTTATAGATGTTCTACTTCACTGAATTGATAGCGAGAGCCTGGTCTTGTGCAGCAATGATCAGGCTTTCGGTGGTACGCTTCAAATCACCTCGCTCAAGCCATGTCCACGATGCTGTATTATCATTAACGTCCTGTGTATTCCTTTCAAACTGTCCATGCATTCTCATTTCAAAAAGGTCTTATTTTCTCTTCTCCTCAGCTCTTTGGTTAAACTCTTCCTTGCCCATCAATTCATCTGCCTTTACACCCATATCTTTCGTGGCATATTGCAGCAGGCCTTCATCACTATTTATCAAATACTCAGCAAGCGTTCTCCTTTCACTCCTTATACAATGGTCTATACTAATTAATCCTCTGCCACCATTCTTTCTTTTCATATACAGTCTGTTTACGTTTGCTTTAGGGTGAAGCGCCCCTTACAGCATCATCAATTTTCTTGTCCTTCTATCCAGTGTTGATATTTCCTCCTTAGTCCATTTGAGGATGGACGCACTATATCTGACCATCACAACTGCCCAGTTACTCATTGCGGTAATCAAAATTTCTGCATTCAGGCTGGATTTCAACACCATCTTCACTCATTTTTGATACGCCTCGCTAACCTTGACATTCATTTCTCTGTGTAGAATGTCATCCAGCTCCAAAATCCCTAAATATCTATACCCACTACCGTCGGTATTATTATTATTATTATTATTATTATTATTATTATTATTATTATTATTATTATTGTTATTATTATTATCATCATTATTATTATTATTATTATTATTATTATTCAGTAGTTTTATTTTTATAACGTGCTTTCACTTCACTACCCAGCGCAGCTCTGTGCGCCTTGGGTATGTGCTGTGGTTTGCTGTGGTGCTCTTATGTTTACTGTATTGAAAGTGTTTTGCGTAGGATGTGTGCAGTACCCAGTAGTGCAATTTTCTGTATGTTATATATATTTGTAAGTCCTGGTGTTTTTGTTATGTATTTGTCTGAATATTTTTTTATTATACCTAAGGCACCTATTATGATAGGAATTGTTTCTGTTTTTAGATTCCACATTCGAGTTATCTCTATTTCCAGGTCTTTGTATTTTGAAAGTTTTTCCATTTCTTTTAGAGAAACGTTGTCATCTGCTGGTATTGATACATCAATTAGAAAGCATTTTTTTTCTTCATGATCTTTGACAACTATATCTGGTCTATTTGCCTTAATTTCTCTATCTGTGTGTATTGGCATATCCCAGAGTATGGTTGCTTTCTCGTTTTCTGTGACCTTTTCTGGCGTGTGTTTATACCATCTTTTTTCTGTTGTTATTCCATAATGTTGGCATAGCTTCCAGTGTATATAGGTCCCAGCTCTGTCGTGTCTGTGGATATATTCCTTCTTAGCCAGGACTGGGCAGCCAGAGATAATATGATTTATTGTTTCTTGTCGATCTCCACATATTCTACAGTTACTTGTTATATTTCTTTTCATTATGTGTTTTTGGTAATTTCTGGTGGGGAGGCTTTGGTCTTGTGCAGCAATTAAAAATCCTTCAGTCTCTGCTTTGAGTCCTGAGCTTCTCAGCCATTGCTGGGATTTTTCTCTGTCTATTTCTTTCGCATCAGCGGGCAGAATCGTCAGTACGCCGGGCGAAATGCTTAGCTACATTTCGTCTGTCGTTACGTTCTGAGTTCAAATTCTGCCGAGGTTGACTTTGCCTTTCATCCTTTCGAGATCGATAAATTAAGTGCCAGTGAAACACTGGGGTCAATGAAATCGACTAGTGGCCCTTCCCTAAATTTCAGGCCTTCTGAAAGGATAATTATTATTATTATTATTATTATTATTATTATTATTATTATTATTATTATTATTATTATTATTATTATTATCAAAGACGGCACAAGCTGGAAGAATTGTTAGCACGCCGGGCAAAATGCCCATTGCGCATTTCGTCCGTCTTTACGATCTAAGTTCAAATTCCGCCGACGTTGACTTTGCTTTTCATCCTTTCGGGGTGGATTAAGTACCGGTTGTGTACTAGGATCGATGTAATCGATTAATCCCCTCCCCAAAAATTTCAGGCTTTGTGCCTATAATAGGAAGGATATTATTTTTCTTTATATGAAAGAAGGCGGTGACCTGGCAGAATCGTTATCATGCTTAACGGCGTTTCGTCCATCTTTACGTTCTGAGTTCTAATTCTGCCGAGCTCGACTTCGTCTTTCATCCTTTCGAGACGCATAAAATAAGTACTAGTTAAACACTGGGTTGATGTGATCGACTCACTCCCTCGCCCAAACTTGCTGGTCTTCTGCCAAAGTTTGCAACCATTATTTTTAATATGAAAGAATTTATGTGAGTTGATTATAAACTCGTTGATATGATCTTATGTAACTTTCTGTTAACTTCAGCAAGCATCCTGAAGTTATCATATTTTTACGCATTATTATTTACTAATATCATTCGTTCCTTTTGTGCTTTTGTTTATATTATACCCGAGGCTTCTTTGAAGTAAATTTTATCCCGTGCCGTATGCGGTTTTAGTCCGTTGAGAATTACCTAATTTTTTTTAACGATTTTAATGCATTTTGAAATACGATCGTTCACTTCTGTTTGTAATATTTCATCAATTATATGATTAAGCTGCTTCAATTAATTTCATCTTGTCATTTTATATATGTGTGTGTATGAGTGTGTGTGCGCACGTGGGTGCGTTTGTGTGTGTATGTGTGTGTGTGTGTGTGTGTGTGTATGTAACATACATAAAAATTCTATACATTGCTGTCTTTAGGAGTACATGTGCTATGATATAATGCCTATGTGGAAGAAAAACACCTTGAAGATATTGCTAAACACGTGATGCTGTCTTCCATTGCCAATGAGGCAGTAAATGTATTGTTACACGGCAAAGGCTTGAATGTGACGCTATTTGAATTATTTATTGTGATAATTATTATTATTGGCTGGTGAAAACTCGTTCTAAATTATATATGATGACCAAATGAGTTTTCTCCCAAACATACATGCATACATGCATGTATGTATGTATGTCATTATTCAGTTCATTTCAAAATTTCTTGCCAATAGGGAAAGAACCGGTTTCTAACCTAGATCCAAGGCTCCTTCATTGGAATTTCAACATCAACCACAGAGTATTTTTGAATGTATGTATGTATGTATGGATGCATGGATGCATGCATGTATTTATGTGTGTGCGTGTGTGTATGTATGTTACCTTTGTTTGAAAATTATTCGAATGTTTCCTGTAAAGAAAGAGTTGATTTCTAACAAACAAACAAACAAACAAACAAAACTTCATCACTGGAATTTTGATAATAACATCACTGATGAGTTATTTGCTGAATTTAAGAAAAAGTCGTACATATTTTTGCTGTTCCTTTTACAGATTGTATTTGAAAAGTGCGAGTCAGCTTGGACCCTGTCTCTGTGTGACTGAGTTGATGATTGAGTACATGTAGATTTGTCACATAACGCAAGTGATTACATGTATATATCCATTCCAGGAAGCTAAAATGGATAATCAATAGAACGTCTGATATATTTACATTGTACACTTTACAAATCTTTATGATTTGAAAGACGCCAGTAAGCTTTCTTTTTTTTTTTTTATTCTGGAAAACCCCATTACTTCCAGGTCGGTAGTTTTTCTTCATCTTACAGTTCAGGTAAGAATACTTATCTTGGTCAAATTTCATCTGTATATCTTTTGAGAATATTGTTGCAGTCAGGTTAAGATTATTCTTACCGTATATATTTGTGACTTTCACATTCAGGTCATCCATGCAGAAACTATCTGCTAGGTTAATACTTCTCTCTTCCTGTGAACTAACCACACACTCTTCAAATTTCTTCCACACGATTATAACGAGGTCACTGCATGTGTAAGCACACCACATTGACAGAGGGGCTGTCTTCCTTGAAATATACCTCTACGATACTTCACCTTATCAAAAATTCTACAATCTCATCCTGTATTTAATTTCAGGATTACGACACAAACAAGACTAGATTGTCTACGCGTTCGTTTGTGTTCTATGGAACTCTATCGTGTCGAAAGGGATTGTAACACCTACCGTTGAGGAACAGAACCAACTGCTTTCTTGTAATTCAGACAAACTGTAATAAAATTCCTCCAGTGTTGGTATATCTCTGATATCGTACTTTGTTGAGACAACGTCACTCTGCACATTCAAAAAACTCCTTCTTCCCAACTGCCTATTCGTCTGCCATGATATTTTTAGTTCTACTGTAATCCCGAACAAATGAGAATAATACGCTGTATATATTTTATGCATGGAATTAACCAGTGGTTGTTTGCCATGTGAGTGGCATCGTTCTTTGGTATCAGAATTGTTTCCGTCAATGCCAGCCAGTTTGGTATGTTCATATTTCCTCTGTCTGTACGAAAGGAAATATTGTCCAGTATCAAAACCGAAACTTCTTTACATTATTTACATTTGACGGATATTTGTCCTCATCTTGTTTGTTGTTAAAACAACGTTTCGGCAGATATACCCTCCAGCCTTCATCAGGTACCTTGGGGAAATGTTCGAACCTGCATGTATAAACACAACACATTGATAGAGGGGCTGTCTCCTTGAAAAATACCTCTACGATACTTCACATTATCAAACATACTACAATCTCTTCCTGTATTTAATTTCAGGATTATGACACGGCATATGGCGTAGTGGTTAAGAGCGCGGGCTACTAACCCCAAGATTCCGAGTTTGATTCCAGGCAGTGACTTGAATAATAATGATAATAATAATAATAATAATAATAACAACAACAACAACATCGAAAAATACCTTAGGAATGAGAAGCTAGGTTCGAAATTTCCCCAAGACACCTGATGAAGGCTGGAGGGTATATCAGCCCCGAAACGTTGTGTTAACAACAAACAAGATGAGGATAAATATCCGTCAAATGTAAATAATGTACATAGTTCTTCATCTCTTAAATATAGAACTGTACAAAACTTCTTTCTTCACTTTTTTTCTCCAAACATTTTACTATTTTATTTTTCGATAACATTTGCTGCGGTGTGTAACTTTTTATTTTTTTTTATTTTCCCATTCGGCAAATATCGGCTCATTGCTAATGAACTTCCAGCGATATACAATCTGTATTCTTAATCTCTACTGGCATTTTTTAATGTTTTGTTTTAATTTATTTTATTTTCCAAAACTGCTCGTTTGTGAAAAAGGAGTATAAATAGGCATGTATTTCCTTAAGTTAATTATTACATTATTGTACATATTTCATGCCTACATCATTAATTACTTTCGACATTGGTTCTGTAAGTTTCTTATCAATGTTAATCAAATGCGGTATTTAGAAATGAATTCATCTTTTCTTGAAACATTTCATCAACAATATTTTTCAAGAGTTTATATTCTTCATTCTCATAGTTCAAAATACATTTATTATCATGGCTACAGAAATGATCACGGGTGGCCAAAAGTGGGCAGTCTGCCCTGCTGTGAGCTAAGTTAGTATCTGATGGAATCTTGTCTGTTGTCGTCCATGGTGTAATAATTACTGCAGGCGTAAATATTCTATTTATTGGAATATGTTCGGTTGCTGTTATTTGTACATTGTTGAAACTTTTGGGAACAAAATTACAATCAACAACTCTCTTCTTTCGTTCAACAAATGTCACTTGCAGGCGTAATTTCTTTGACATGAAATAACTTAACTCTGAATGAAATTGACCTCAGTGTACATAATTCCGTTCCATATATGTAACCAACAAAGGGGTCTTTTCTTGGCTATTTTATCGAAATTACGTAAATAATTATTGAGTTCATAACTGTTAGATAATGCATTTTATAATTCGATTTCTTCTAAAATTGCAACTAATTGCATTTTGTTTACCTTTCTCAGTATTGTTTTTCTCTTGTTCTTCTCCAGCTGTGTTGTTGACGCTGATGTGTCCAATCACCATATTTATAGTAATTCTCTGTACAGTGATTTCAAGTTTTGAATAAATATCGCTTCAATTTTGAATTAAAAAAAACAATTTTCTTCGATGAAAGTGATCAGAAAGAAAAATCAGTTGTTTAACGTCACCGGTAGACGTGGCATGAGACGCCTGTTTTTATGTATGTATGTACGTACGTACGTACGTACGCACGCACGCACGTACGCACGCCCGGATGGATGGATGGATAGATGGCTTGCTTGATGCATGCATGCATGTATATATAAGTACAAGAGGGTGCTGAAAAGTTCCCGATTTTCAGGCTGTCGCGAAAGGCTTGGCTGGAAGCCCAAACTTTCGAGTTCTTTTTACAGGGCTAAGAAAAACTGAAGGACCGTTGCAATAAGTGTGTGAATCTGAGAGGGGAATATGTTGAATAAAATCATAATTAACAGATCCTCCTGTATTTTCTTTTACTCATATCAAGGAACTTTTTAGCATCCCTCATATATATGTATGAATATACGTACATATGTGAGTATATGTATGTATGCTTGTATGTATGAATGTATATGTGTATGTAGATATATATGTATATATTATATCGTTTGATGTTTTCATAAAGAAGATGATAAATAAACAATGTCCTATCGCTGATATTTAGATAAGAACAACGTTGTAATCTAAATGTAACTCTTCATATCGAATTGCTTAAACTTTAACATGATGAGTAAAAGCACACAAGTTTTTAGAAAAACCTTACATATTTTTACTACTCCACTTACAGATTGTATGTGACGCATGAATGTTAGCTGGTCGCTCCCTTTGTCCGAAAGCTTTAGCTTTTCGAGATTACTACTTCGATATTTTACTAACATAACAAAGTACACTATCAATTTTAGGAATAAATGAGAATTTATATACCGTAAGGCCTCGATATACGAGTTAATTTATCCCGGAGATCACTCGTAAAACGACAACTCGTAAAGCAGAGCAATACTTTCCCATTGTAGCAATGTTGTAAAATCGTAGTTCGTTCCCAGAAAAATATTTTACCTATAAATTTATGACAGTCGTTAATAAATGGCAATAAAACAACAGTAGAATGTAAAGAATAATTTATGTGGTGAAGTAAAAAGAATGTTGAGATATTATTATTATCGTTTTCTAAATCACTTTCACTCGCACTAGACTTGCGCAAACCATCACTTGTAGATGTGATCGCCGATTCACAAGCACTCGTAGACGGACTTGTAAATTTCTTTTTAAAATACAAGTCTACAATTGTCTACTTAGAAGAAGCTTTTAATCGCTCTCTATAGATTTCCAGGTAACTCGCAGAAGCATTTGTTATGGTAGTGGAAACTTTTGCATTTCGTTCAAAATTTGGATCTTGTGCTTGAAAAATTTCAATTAACCCGGGGGAACGTAAAGCGAGGTATTACTGTACTGGGCAAAAAAGCTATAAGTTTCGAAACGTACATAGATATTCACTTCCACATCGAGTTTGAAAGAAATACAGGGCCGCTGGCTTTTATGACAGCGCATTTTTTTTCTTTATTGTCAAGCCTATCATGTTTGCATTTAGTGAAACTTTTGTCGAGAATATTCCACCAGTCTTTCTTGTGTGGATACGTATACATGTAATCAACACCTAAAGAATTTTTCTATATTGAGCAACCTTTCCTCTGGAAGGTATTGCATATACGAATAGGTTTAGCAACAATATCGTGTCGCATTGGGTCATATTGCTTTAATGACATTTTTTGGCAGCTGCTAATCATATGTTCCACCGAAATGTAACGTAATCATTTACAGTCGCATCTTAAGAATTTAAGAATCTCCCTCCTTCCCTCCCCTTCTCTCTCCTTCTCCTCTCTATCTCTCTCTTTTTCTCTCCATTTCTCTCTCTCTCTCTCTCTCTCTCTCTCTCTCTCTCTCTCTCTCGTTCATTAGATATTTTGTGGCTATCACCTTCTCTTTGATTGTTGCATAAATATAAATTTCAAAATCCACTATGATATAAAGGTCACGAGTCCAAGAGAGGTCGACACTTCCCGTCAATGTTAGCATCATCTTCAAGTTTTGAAAAGGTATAATCATACATAACCTATTTTTGGTCCTTGTTGAGATACGCTAGTCCAGTAATTCTAGAATCGCACGAAAGTTCATCGAGAAACAACATCTTGAAGAACTTCCATGCGATGTATGGTTCCTAAAATAGATAAAAATCTTTGCGAGATGTTATGAAAAATAGCTGACTCAATAGTGGGTCCTATATGAACTAAATTCCTTGACAGAAGAGGATAGAAGGCTAGTCCATCTTGTTCCTGCATTTCTGGTGTTCTTTGCCACGTTTGAGCTCTTGGCTGATGTATTTATTTTTACTACTGTTGTTTAACTTTATTAATCCTATCATACAACACTGAAAGCTATCAGGAAGGACAAATCTAGCTGCTATTCTCCTTCTGGGGTAGAACCTATCATTATCACTATTTCTGTGGAAACTTTTTTTGCGGAAGCTTCTAATTGGTACCACTACTTTACGGATTTTAGATATTTCTGGAGCAGAAAGGCGGCGATCTGGCAGATACGTTAGCACGCCGGACGAAATGCTTAGCGGTATTTCGCCTGTCCTTACGTTCTGAGTTCAAATTCAGCTGAGGCCGACTTTGCCTTTCATCCTTTCGGGGTCAATACATTAAGTACCAGTTGCGTACTGGGTCGATCAAATCGACTGCCCATCCTCACCCCCCCCAAAAAAAAAATTTGGTCCTTGTGTCTTGAGTAGAAAAGAATATTTCTGGAGCAGAGAAGGCTACGAGCTGGAAGAAGCGTTAGCAAAATGCTTAGCGATATTTCGTCCGACTTTACATTCTGAGTTCAAATGCCGCCAGGGCCGACTTTGCTTTTTATCCTTTCAGGGTATATAAAAATAAGTATCAGTTGAACACTGGGGTCGATATAATCGGCTTATCCCATCCCCTTAAATTTCAGGCCTTCTGCCAAAATGTGAAACTGCTGTTTCTGGAGCGGAGTTTCTCTGTAGATCAGTCAAATATCTCAAATGTTGATACCAGTACTAGGAATGCAAATGCGTTGCGAGATATTACCCAGTAAAACTGCTATATTTTTTAAAAGTTTAATATCATACTTTGTTATACCGAAGTTGACTTTGCCTTTCATCTTTTTGGGGCCGATAAAATAAGTACCAGTTGAACACTGGAGTCAATGTAATTGACTACCCCCCTCCTCCAAAATTTCAGGTCTATATAATGCTATAGTTGCAAGAAGCATTATATACTTTGGTTACTTTTTGCGTCGTTATCTACGTATTTGTAACACTGGTTGTATAGAAAAGGGGAAACAGAAAGACCGTTCATAACATCTGAGACGATAGTTCTGTTATCAGTTGGTGACTAAGTGTTTGTGAGTCTTTCAAAGGCAGCTACAGTGAAACCGGTAACTTTTTCCAAGTGCTGTGAATCCAGAAAATATGAGCGGGGAAGAAAATCAAACGTTTCGTGTAGACTTTGAAAGTAATAGTTGGTCAAGCATTGAGCCAATAATTTCTGTCAAATAATTATTTCCATTATTGGCAACAAACTTTGTTTGTTTGTTTGTATGTTTGTTTGTTTGTTGGTTTGTATGTATGTGTGTATGTATGTATGTATGTATGTATGTATGTATGTTTATTTCAAGATTTTTTGCCAATAGAGAAAGTGCCGGTTTCTAACCTAGATCCAAGGCTCCTTCACTGGAATTTCAACATTAACAACAGGGTATTTTTGTATGTATGTATGTATGTATGTATGTATGTGTATGTATGTGCAGATTTGTATGTTTTATGTATGTATGTGCAGATTTTATGTTTTGTGTATGTATTCTCAATGTATGTATGTAAGGAAACGTGCAGATGTGTATGTTTTGTTTTATGTACCTTGTCTCATGCGTATACTTGCATATCTAGATACGTTCATATATATACTTAAATGATAAACTTCTGGAAAGTTTTACAGATTTTTACAGTTCCAGTGATGGATTTGATCTGTAGTGTTTGAATCAGCTTTCTCCTTTCTGATTTTGAGAAACCTAATTTTTCAAGATTGATGTTTAAACAGTATGTTACATATCCCAGTGCCCCAATAATTACAGGTATAAACCTGAACTTGTAGTCTGGATAGAGTAACTGCAGATTTAATGTATGTATGTATGTATGTATGTATGTATGTGCACACGTAAATAAGTATGCATAAACGTATGTTAGCGAACATGTGAATCAGTGCTTTAACTTATGAATGTGTGCATATGTGCCTGAACGCGTGTGTTTCTGCTCGTGTATCTATACGTGTGCATATGAACATATACAAGCTAAACATCTGGGTTCTTTACTTATTTTTACAATTCTCATAATGGCATATAATTGTAATTTCTTAATTAGCTGTGTCCGTTCTGCTTTTGTGAAACTCAGATTTTCAAGACTGAAGCTTAAGCAGTTTCTTACTTTATTAACTACCACAAAATCCAAAGTTATTGTCCAGATGTAGTACCTGAAAATAACTTATTAATTTGCCGTTGATGTTTCTTCTTGTGTCTTTAAAATTATATTAACTTCTGCTGGACAACTGATTTCTGCAAATGTACGCATTTTCTTTTCACCGTCCCAGATAATTATGTCCAGTTTTTTTAGCCTACATCTCACAAAAGTTTTGACAAAAAGTTTAACCGGTTGTACATACATATACGTAGGCCGATACATATAAATATACGTATATGTATATTGTATACATATATAAGTAACATCATAAATTACACATACGCATTGACATAGATGAGTATAAAAACATGCGTGTCTAAATATACACACCAGAGAAACATACATATGCCTATCACATGAATAGGATTACAATCTGGGTACATGGAGTAAATAAAATCATAACATAAACAATTAAATATAAGAAATAATAATTTCTTAAAGTATGTGTTAATCCCCATGTACCCAGACTTTGTGGACACCCTGTATATAAATATATATGACAACTCAGTTGATGTTATCTAGATTCCGTTAAAGGAACCTAGTTTCTGGGTCGGAGAGAAATCTAGAAAATATAACTAAAAAACACGAAGTAAATTAGATAAATATTACTTTTAACTTCCGTGTGTTACATTGATAACAATGTTTTACACAAGTCTGATAGATAAAATCAAAGGAATATTCTCTTTGATATGACGCCAGACTGTCACAAGTAATATTCCAAAATGACCTATAATACCTTTTTCCGATAACTTACTGCACTAAACCACGTACAATAGATGTTCCTGGGCCAAGGAAACGAAACGCCGAAAGTAATTTTAAACTCGTTATCAAGTAATGATTTTTGATAACTTATCTTCTCGACCATCTCGCCTCTATACCAGGGTTCTAATCCTAAGTGCTATTGTGTAATTCTGAAGGGTTGCCAAGACAAATTTTCTCGTTTAAAATATTTGATATTATTTAAAATGCTCATGAATATGTTATACAAATATGTCATAAGCATTGGTGATACAATACAACGTTTATTGCAAACACAAAGAAGGGAACATATCCCCCAGAACGATGTCAAATATTAATTTTATGAAACGATTGTAAACTAGCTCGTTATTTAAATATTATAAACCAAAGCTTTACACACTCGTGCGCGCGCATATGTATATGTGTTCTAATATTTCCCTTGAAATTGGTCCAATGGAAGTGATTTACTTTCATGTTTTGTACTCACTGTATGATGCAAGGATAGAGTTTTCTATCAATCATTTAAAACTGGCGATAACGATCGTTTTAGCCTCAACAGCTTAATCAAAGATGGCGAAACATGTACGATAGGTACACGGCGATCAGGGCTTTAGGATGAAGTTTTATACTATGAACAAAGAACCAGAGTGATCATTACGATATATAACTGTCAGTGTATAAATAACACTTGATGTGAACATCGTCGAACAATATTGGTTATTCCAATATAGCTGATACTGTTGGAATGAGTCTAAATATAATTTAAATTGACACGTATTTGTCTGAGGCTTAATAATATTCAGTCCAGATTCGTGAGCTGAATCTATTCTCTGAGCATATGCACACGACATACAATGAAGAGCAGAAGTAAGTTGTTCAAATTGTTTTTGTTTCTTTTTTTAATTTCATAAAAGAAATTAGGTTCGGCATTTTTTGTTTTTATGTTTTGTTTTTTTCATTGGTGCAATTTTAAGTTATATACATTTTACTTTCCCTCAGTACAATTCTTTTTCACCGATAAAGATAGATCAGACAGATAGTTAGGTGAGACTACATGTCGGATAGTACAGAAATTACGGATGTAGAATGAAAATAAAACCGAAAATTTCAAGGTAGTATGAGTTTGAAAATCTTGTTTATTAATACTGTCCAATAACATCTAAACAACTAATTGCACTGTAATAGATATTTTAACATAAATAAATTCATAAGTGTTTTTAAAGAAATAGTCTTACGTAGTAACTTGTTCAACATATGTTGAATTACATATAATTGATACAAACACCTGACTACACGTCACTCAACAACAAGCCAATAAAGGAGCCTCTGCATAGTGATTTAACTTACTAACATTAACTGCCAACTTTCCCTCAAATCACATTTTACCGTCTAACAGCATGACACATTATAGGATGCAGTCCTACACAGCCATAAGTAAACGAGATGAATGATGGCTGGAACGCATTTGATCATAAGCCTGCATGATTAGGACTGACATGGTCTTAAACACCAATGTTTCCCGGTTTTATTAGTCTTCTTCCTACAGTGTAAGTGCAGATATGGTTGTGTAATTGATATATTCGCTTCTCAGTCATGTTGTTACGGTTTCGATTCCAGTGCCTTGAGCAAGTGTCATTTACAACAGAGGTTTCCACCTCATTTTGTAGTTCAGCTTCTCTTTTCACCAAATGACTGATCCTGTATTCGTAGCTGATGAAGCGTAAGGACGCAGAAATGGGTTCGTCCTACGATTCAATGTCGTTATTCATAGCTCAATGATCCGTTTTCAGGCGTATTTGTTCCTAAGAATTTTCTCACGAGACTATTTCTACAGCGAAAGGTATTCACACAGTCGTGTGTACACGAACGTGTGAATAGGATTGTACCTATATATATATATATATATATATATATATATATATATATATATATATATATATATATATATATATATATATATAGTAAACAAGATTATCATAGACATCAAAAATATTACATATTAGTAGCTGAGCATCAATAACACGACTACCAATGAGCATGATTTGTGACTAAATATGTATACAGAATGGTATCCATATTTGCTAAGCTATCTCAACAACAAATGGGTTATGTCGTACATGTCTCTGGGGGAGTTATTTTATCTAGCTCGCCAATTCTAAATAGGCCCCTGTGGATAAAATTTGTACCATCACGGAAATTACGATATATTTTCCATGATCTTTCCTTTTTATGAGTAGTTTACGCTACTTCCGGTTAGAAGCTAGGAAAACAGAGATAAGCGATCTCTGATGAATTTTTAATGAAAATAAAACAAGTGAATTTGATCCTCTTTCCGAGCTGCTGTGAGTTCATGTAATTATTAAATTCATGGATATTATTCCCTATACGTACATGCACACGCACACTCCATATGCATGTGTATATGCATATATACGTGTGTGTATGTGTACATGTATGCATATATATATATACATATAAATATATATATACATATATATAATATATATTTGTATACATACATATATATATATATATATATATATATATATGCATGCAAGTCGATACATACACACACATATATATACGTACACACACACACACACACACAGACACACAAACACATATATTTGAGTGTATATGTACATGTATTTAACTACTCCAGCTTATATTCCCTCGTACAGCACTGTATACGTAATTTTCAATACCCTTCTAAAGAAATTATTATTGCTTGGTGATATATAAAATGACTGCTTCGGTCCTTTGTCCTGTTCTTGATCAATTCATATACCAACCACTCACATTCTAGTTCAACAGCTTCTGATAATGTGAATAATCATGGACGCGATGTTCCGTGAGGTAACATGCGGCTTATTTGAGGTTGATTCTTACGTCTTGTTCATTTCATGTTAGACATATGGATCTATGAATGCATACACGTATTTATGTGTGTGTATGTATGTATGCAGGTAGGTATGGAGATACCAGGTGGAATGAAATCAAAAGTTTCAATTGGTTTAGAGCTATGTTTATTACAAGTGGATGTCTTTTACTCTATGCTGAGTTAAATGAATCATAAAGCAATATATGCATGTTCATAGGGCACCAAAAAAGTGGGGTTCCACGGAAATTTTTCCAGTCCCAGATTTAACAATTGTGCAAATAATCAATTATGCCATACAAAACACTTCCACGCACACAATAAGAACACTTGTATACACACAAGCATATACGCACGCACGCACGTACGCACACACACACACACACACACACACACACACGCGCACACACACACACACACACGCACACGCACACACACACACATACACACACACACACACACACACACACACACACACACACACATAGATACATATGTTGGGTTATTATATATTTGTGAGCGCCAGACACTGTCGGCTGTTTTGGCATTACTACATACAATACTCAGAAATATCGGCATTTTATATCTCTTTGAGTTCTTTACTAAAGTTAATACGTTAGATTATATTCATACTGCAACTACGAAATATCCCTATATCCCAAATACTTAAAGTATATCTTAATTATCAATATTGGAAATTTTTGCTCTTTCCAATATAACTTTACATATAATGTAGCTGTAATAGAGTAAAACAAATTTCGGTTCATCTCGGTAAACATCAGAAAGAGATTAAGTTTAAAATCTTCAACAACTTGAGTTATTAGCTGCATTACTTCCTTTATTGATGAAAGCTGGAGACGTGATGAGGTGCACTGTCTTCTGACCAGAAAAAAATTGCTTGCCTAAGAATAATAAATATATATAATCTGTATAGTTATTTCAATGTATGTACAACCTGATTTGTGTTTCTTGTGTCAGATACAGCTGTTTTGCATTACTATGTATAACACTCAGAAATATGAACGTTTCCATTCTTATTTAGTTCTTTGCCGAAGTCATAACACTAAATTCATATTCTTGTTACATCCACTAAATATCTGTTTATATCCACAACACACACACAAACACGCACGCGCGCACACACATAATTTAAGTGAGGTCTCTTAAATAATGGTGACCTCACTGTCACTGATGCTGCATAAAAAACACTCAGTAAACTCTGTAAAGTTGATGGCACTAGGAAGAGCATCCAACTGTAGAAACCATGCCAAAGCAGACTGTGCCACCACGGAAAATGGTCATTATATGATGGTAATGACGATGAATATTCTTCTCTACTCCAGGCACAAGGGCCGAAATTTTGGGGGAGGGACCAGTCGATTAGATCGACCGCAGTACGTGTCTGGTACTTGATTTATCGACTCCCGAAAGAATGAAAGGCAAAGTCGACCTCGGCGGAATTTGAACTCTGAACGTAAATACAGACGAAATGCCGTCAAGCATTTCGCCCGGCGTGCTAATGTTTCTGCCAGCTCGCCGCCTTTTGACGATGAATATTATAAGTCTCATGACAGCCAATATATTACCAAATGGCTTCATACTGCAAACAAACAAAAAAAGGAGAGGTTAGTTCAGCAATCATCAGATATATATGCTGCAGTATCACATATATCACAATAAAGCTGTCTGGACATGTTGCTCTCTGCACATAGTCCAGTCATTTTTGTACATCTGTACATTTTGGTTGTGGTCACAGGAATGGTGATTGTGATTGTTGTTGTCTCTCTGTCATTACTGTTGGTGGTGTCCATTCCAGCAGAGTGGTTAGTGTCATTAAAACTAGTGATGTTGTAGTCATTTCTCTAAGTAATTTTTTAATGCTTGTGTCTTGAGTAGGAAGAATTGTGTTTTTAGGACACTAGTGTTGTTGTTGTTGTTGTCTCTGGTCAACATTGACGGAACAGTTATGATCAAAAGCATTCCAACGGTGACCATCCTGTCTTTTTAGGAGTATTTTGTTATCTAATATATACGTTTCTGTTTTAAGATAATATTGTGTGATATGAGGAAGATTTGGTTGCTACTTTTATTAGAAGTAGTATTTTAGGGTGTTGTGTATATATTTAGGTGGCTGGAAGTGGTGGCAGAGTTCGATACAACTAACAATTTCGTCCCACACAAATTCAGAGCTCTTTCTTTTTTAGCATTATAAATTGTAAATGGTCTATGAGTAATTTACATATAACTTCTTATGATTCAGGGTGCATTGTTTTATGTAATTTGTAGCTTATTATAGTTCGTTGTGGAGAGATTTGTGACGAAGCCAGAGGTGGTATAATGTTAAACCATTTATTGTTTATACACCATTGCTGTTGTTGTTTGTTCCTTCTCGAGCCATGCCTGGCTCATAAGGAACGGTTTCCCGGTTTCCTTGGCGTATAGGTTCCCCACCTGGACGGGACGATGGTCCGTCACATTCTACATCATTGCTGTTCTTTGTTTCTATTGATTAAATGTGTTGTCTTTATGCAATTTTGTACTTTTTTGTATGTAACTCCAAGTACTGTATGCAACTCTTACCAATTGTGTCTTCTATATGTGATATGTTTGTGCTGTTGGCTATAATGATTGGTCATGGATCTGTAAATTTTGTCTGGGGGCGCATTGGAGCAGCTAAGGTGAACTCAATCCAAATGTGACCACTGCTGCTCCTCTGCACTGATCATCACTATCATGAATCCAAGCTGTTAAAGTTGTTGCCACTTCCTGTCTGCATGCGAGGTCTGATCAATAAGTATCTGGACTATTGCCATAGTAATGAAGCTAAATCCCGCAGAGTAAAGTTGCGCAACAAAGATTGACTTTGATCTCTGCTATGCATGCGCACTAAGTTTTAACGTTCTAGCTCACTTCCGCTGTTTACAGCAGTGCTTAGAAGGAAGGTGTGTAGCGTATGATCGTCACGTTGACCATGACAGAGGAAGTTGTCATGGCGATGCCTGTGCAGAGGCCTACGCAAAGTGGCAGAAAGTGAATGGAGAGGGGTGTATGAGCCGCTCACAAGTGTACGAGTGGTTAAGACGTTTCCAAGATGACTGACAAAATGTCGATATTGACGAACGTTCTGGGAGACTCGCAACCAGCAGAACTGGGAAACACATCGCAGATGTGCGTGCAGCTATGATGGGAAATCGTTGAATCACCATCCGTGAGTTATCAGAGAATGTGCAGATTAGTTACGGTTCAGTTCAGTCCATTATCACTACATATTTTGGTATGAGATGCGTGCCTGCCACGTTTGTGCCGAAACTGCTTTCAGCTGACCAAAAAGACACACGGGTTTCAGTTGCACAAGATCTCCTGGATTATGTCGAGAACGATGGAAACTTTTTGAAAACCTTGCGTAGGCACCTGAGTAGGTATCGCCAAGCTTTTGGCAAAATTTGATGCAGATTCTCTGCTCAACTTTCTCTGACATGGTCAATGCAACGATCACACGCTACACACCGTGTGCCAAGCAGTGCTGTAAAGAGCGGAAGTGAGCTAGAACATTAAAACTTAGTATGCATATACAACAGAGTTCAAAGTTAGTTTGTGCCAAGTGGCTTTACTCTGCGTGCTTTAGCTTCGTTACTATGGCAACAGTCCGGATACTTATTGATCAGACTATGTATGTTTTCTATGTATATCTGGACTAAGAAAGAGAAAGAAGTAGCATCTTTTGGATATCTTTGTAGTGATGTTTTGACTTGATGTAGATGTGTCTGTTTGTCTGGGGGTGATTAAGCATAGTCTTGTCATTATTTAACCCCATCTCAACCTTGATCAAATATGGCTATGAAACATCATAGGAAAGAAAAAAGAAAAAAAAAATGAAACAGCCTCGATTACATGACTGAATTAGCCAGTCTGATAAAAACTAAAGATAACCTCAGACTAAACAAAATCCACCAAACAACACAGAAACAAAACACAGTACAAAAAATAATGATAAATCAGAAAGCAACAAAGAAAATATACTAAAGAAAAATAATTTATAAACTTTTTTGTTTTATTCTACTAAAAAGAAAATAAATATATATATGAATAAAAATAAAATCATATTTTTTCCAAATGATGATGAGTCTGATAACATGTTATGTTGTTTGGAAGCCACTGGAGACTTCACCTCTATATATATATGTATGTTGAAAAATCCAACTTTCTCTGCTGTTGTCATGGAAGTATTTTAGTATTGCAATCTAAAAAGTCTTTTTAATTTTACAGTGTTTCTGCTGTAATAATTTTACATGAAGCTTATTTACAGTTGGATTGACTGATTGCCATGAACACAGTAGTGTACTGGTTCATAAGATGCAAACATTTACCTGTAGGCTATCTGCATCCACACTCCTACTTATTTACATACACAATGTATATATATATATATATATATATATATATATATATATATATATTTAAAATACAGAGATGCCTATAATAGAACATCTAACCCGCTAGAAAGAGCATCAAAAGACTACATACCACAAAAATAGGGATAATTTCGAAAGGGAATGAAAAATAAAAACATTTACCAATCTATATTCTGTACCGTGGTTTCAAGTCAATTTTAGTAAGATAAAAATTATATATCTTACAATGGTAGGACTATCATCGGCAGAATGACCAGACAACATATGAAACACGAGTCAATAGGGAGCATGGTTCGTGTTCATATGTCTATGTTTTCCAAATTTACCGCGTATTTGCTGCCGATTAGGTAAACCGCAAATACGCGGCAAATTAGGAAAAATTAGACATATGAACACGAACCATGCTCCCTATTGACTCGTGTTTCATATGTTGTCTGGTCATTCTGCCGATGATAGTCCGACCATTGTAAGATATATAATTTTTATCTTACTAAAATTGACTTGAAACCACGGTACAGAATATAGATTGGTAAATGTTTTTATTTTTCATTCCCTTTCGAAATTATCCCTATTTTTGTGGTATATAGTCTTTTGCTGCTCTTTCTAGCGGGTTAGATTCCTATTATAGGCATCTCTGTATTTTAAATGAATAATACATAGTCTATTGACTGTTTTTTACTCTCGCTAGATCACTGGTGGTAAATAAAATTTCTAAATTTTTTTTTGCTACCCTATAATTTATTAATATATATATATATATATATATACAATTAAACCTTGGGAGAGGCATTATGCCGGTAATAAACACACGCACTGGTTCAGTCCTTTATTAATTTATATAGTTTTTTGTTAAATTATTTCATTGCACTCTTGCAATCTCTTCAGTAACTTGTCTCTCCACTTCCATTTATTTTGAATATATGATCTGGCGTTGTTTTGGCGTTGTTTCGAAACTGTTTGGTATGAGCATGTGAGTGTGTGCAAGCTCGCATGTGTGCACGCACTTATGTGTTCGTGCTTATATGTAAGTATGTGCGTCCATATGTGTGTTTGTAACGATTTCGTTTATATCAGATCAGATAGAGACTTTTTAATTAATTTATTTACGTTCATATTCCGCATCATATGTGTGAACAACACATGCAACCATGGGCAATTGTAAGGCCCTCATTTACGTGTATTTGGTGTTTAAAATTGGTTGCGTTTCAGTTATGAGGACCGACTCCT
The DNA here is from genome assembly GCF_046866305.1 of Octopus bimaculoides. Classification (NCBI taxonomy): domain Eukaryota; kingdom Metazoa; phylum Mollusca; class Cephalopoda; order Octopoda; family Octopodidae; genus Octopus; species Octopus bimaculoides. The sequence continues at coordinate 109,516,392 of NC_142932.1, read as the reverse complement.
GTATTTGTCGCAACGATGCGTCACCGGGGTGTCTAGACAGGATTTCTATGTTAATTCTGTCCAGTACACCACCATGTTGTATATATATATATATATATATATATATATATATATATATATATATATTACAAAGGCATGAAGGCTCTAATTGAAGAGAGAGTAAATAAGAAATTTTAATGTTTATACAAAAGGCCTTTTAAAAAGAAATGTTATTTACATCATCATGTTCATCAACATCATTGTCACTGTCATTGTTGTTGTCTTTCGTTTTAATGTCCACTCTTCTATGTTTGCAATGGTCAGATGAGGCATATTTATAATGCTAGGATGCCCTTCTTGCTGTCAACCTTCCTCTGTTTCCAAGTAAGCTAACGTGTTTTCGGTGGATGGGATTTATATACATATGTATGTACATATATGTGAATATGTACATACATCGTACGTGGTTAGCAGCTGTCCTAAAATGCACTACCTCCCTATGATACTACCTCCTTATGTGGCACGATGTTGTTGCTAAAACAATTTACAATGCCATCTGCAAAAAATTCTGTCCAGAAATAAACTTAGAAAATCCCTCTGTCATGGAATACATTCATAAACACCAGCTCAAAGAATACTGGTGGTATATTCCCATCAAAACGTCAGTCAAATGTATACATAACAGGTTGGATATTGTTGTTTGGGACAGAGGGGCAAAGGTATGTACCATCATAGAGGTCAGCTGTCCTTGCAGATATAAATATCTCTTAGAAGATCAAAGAAAAAGAGGACATCTATGGACAACTGCTTTGAAACCTTCAGCTTCTATATCCAGACTATGAATTCATATTCACACCAATAATAATTGGAGCACTATGTTTTGTTAGTAAATGCTTAAAGGAGAATCTGGATAAACTGGGATTTTCAGAAAGAGAAATCGACTTGCTAATTCGTATATTACAAGTGCAATCTGTGAGTGGAACAATAAAAATATGCAAGACTTTTCTCAAGTTCCAAATGTGAATTTGTCTGTGTTAACTACATCCCAAAGCTGGAGCCTTCTATCTTTGTTGGAAACTGGCTTCCTCCTCAGTGGAAAATTTATAATGATTAAAAAATAGATGAGACATACATACATACATACATACACACATAGATACATACATACATACATACATGCATGCATACTTACATACATACATCCATACATACATACATACATATATGCATGCATATATACACATATATACATACATACTTACGTGCATGCATACATACATATATACATACATACATACATACATACATACATACAGGTTACAAGTTCAGGTTTATACCTGTAATTATTGAAGTACTGGAGTATGTAACACATGGCCTAAATACCAATCTTGAGAAATTAGGCTTCTCAAAATCAGAAAGGAGAAAGCTGATTCAAAGACTACAGATCCAGTCCATCACTGGAACTGTAAAAATCTGTAAAACTCTCCAGACATTTATCATTTAAGTATATATGAGCATGTTTAAATATGCAAATATATGCTTGAGAGGACATACATAAAACAAAACATACAAATCTGCACGTATACATACATATATACATATATACATACATACATACATACATGCATACACATGCATACATACATACATACATACATGCATACACATGCATACATACATACATACATGCATACATACATACATACATGCATACATACATGCATACATACATACATACATGCATGCATACAAGCATGCATACAAGCATACATACATGCATACAAGCATACATACATACATGCATACATACACACATATATATACACACATGCATACATACATACTTACACATACATACATACATACATGCATACATTGTTTGTAGTATTGTTGAATAGAGTTTTTCAATGTTCATGGGAGAAAGATTTGTGTCAGTTGTTATTTCTTATCTCTCCTCAAGTTCATTAGCTGTCATAATGTTTTAGTTTCGTGATTATAGATTAGATTGTGACAGTTTTTGGTTTTGCTTTCTGCTGGAGATATTTTCAAACTGTGTCTTCTATGATATTAAAACAGATTTGGGGTTACAGTCTCCCTCCTTACCGAGAGAATATAATCAAACTATATTCCCCGATGACATTGAAATTTACAGTAAACCAGAGTGTTTTGTGAATTCTTATTCCCATCTTATTCCCAGGAGTGGCTGTGTGGTAAGTAGCTTGCTTACCAACCACATGGTTCTGGGTTCAGTCCCACTGCGTGGCACCTTGGGCAAGTGTCTTCTACTATAGCCTCGGGCCGACCAAAGCCTTGTGAGTGGATTTGGTAGGCGGAAACTGAAAGAAACCCTTCGTATATATGTATATGTATATATGTGTGTATGTGTTTGTGTGTCTGTGTTTATCCCCGCCAGCATCGTTTCAAGCGATGCTGGTGTGTTTACGTCCCTGTAACTTAGCGGTTCGGCAAAAGAGACCGATAGAATAAGTACTAGGCTTACAAAGAAAAAGTCCTGGTGTCGATTTGCTCAACTAAAGGCGGTGCTCCAGCATGGCCGCAGTCAAATGACTGAAACAAGTAAAAGAGTAAAGAGTATCTTATTATCTTATTGTGACCAGTTAAGAATTCCAAATCTAGGTGTTAGGAAAGACACAGCAAATATTTTGCAAGCAATATTTGTTGTGGGCTGAGATTCCTGAGGGTCCCATTTTCTGTACCCTTTTGAGATATTCATTCATTTCTTGTTTCCCCACTCTGCCACCTCCTTATTTATGAGTCCATCATACCTAAAATCCTCATCCTGTCCAAGAAGCTTGAACTTCTCACCCTAATGTAAAGGCTGCACTATTAAATCATTCATAATGAGTTTTAGTATTCTCTTTTACTCTTTAACTTGTTTCAGTCATTTGACTGTGGCCATGCTGGAGCACCGCCTTTAGTCGATCAAATCGATCCCAGGACTTATTCTTTGTAAACCCAGTACTTATTCTACCATTCTCTTTTGCTGAACTGCTAAGTTACGGGGATATAAACACACCAGCATGGGTTGTCAAGAGATGTTGACAGGACAAACACAGACACACAAACAGATATATACATATACATATACATATATACGACGGGCTTCTTTCAGTTTCCGTCTACCAAATCCACTCACAAGGCTTTGGTCGGCCCGAGGCTATAGTTGAAGACACTTGCCACGCAGTGGGACTGAACCCGGAACCATGTGGTTGGTAAGCAACCATATGGTTCTGGGTTATGTATGTCTCTTCTATTTTTTAATTGTACAAATCTTCTACTGAGGAGGGAGTCAGTTTCCAACAAAGATACAAGGCTCCATCTTTGGGATGTAGTTAACAGACAAATTCACATTTGGAACTTGAGAAATGTCTTGCATATTTTTACTTGTATGTATGTATGTATGCATGTATGTATGCATGTATGCATGTATGTGTGTATGTATGTATGTATGCATGCATGTATGTATGTATGTATGTATGTATCCATGCGGGTATGTATTTATAAACTTATGCATGTCTGTCTATTTAGACATGTCTCTATATATTTATAATGTATTTATACATGCATGTATGCATGAATGCATATATGTATTTATGTTTGTGTTTATGCATGTCTGTATGTATGTATTTATATATGTATTTACATATGTATGTATGTGCATGTGTGTATGAATGTATGCATTTATGCATGTAGGTGTGCTAGTTGTACATATTTATGTGTCTTGTATGTAAGTATGTCTTATGTATGTATGTATGTATGTATGTATGTATGCATGTATGTATGTGTGAGTGTGTAAGTGTGTGTATATCTATGTCGTGTATATGTTTCTACATTTAATTGGAAACAAATATGATGATAAATTCAATGCAGCTGCAAAGTATATATAAAATATCTGAGCCAATTATTGTAAATATGCTTTTAATATTATACTATAATACATTCTATTAATAGCAACATAAACGAATAACCATCTACCATTTCCTGCAATTATTCTATTCTTAGCTTACCAAATGATGATGAAGATTGGTTTGAACTGTTTCTGCAGGCTCTATCACAAACAGTAATTACTATTTTCACAGTGGGTGGTTATCTTACAAAACCTCAGTGCAGAAATCTGAGGGTTTGGTGGCTGAAAGTTCTCTTCTAAACTGTTCTACAATTAAATAATGTGGTAAATTATGTCAGCTATAATTCTGCTGAGATTTTTATATTCTTTTGTCTGCTGAGTAGGACATAACCCTCAGTGGTAAACATACCAGACTGTTTGACATCTAAATCAAGATTATTGTGTCTTATATTGCTTTTATGTTTCTGTTTTAAGCATAAACCTTTTGTATTTAATTATGAAATTATAATTATGAAATCACAATTATGACCATTTCAAGATGATTATTTGAGACTAATTATTATTATTATTATTGTTTGAAACTAATTATAATTTAGTTGCATTTTAAAAATTAAAGAAAAACTTTCTTAATTGGATTAACAATAATTTCTTGACAAACCACTTGTTTTCTAAAATCATCATCATCGTCATTTTAATGTCCAATTTTCTATGCAAGCATGGTTCAGATGGAATTTCTTGAAGCAGATTTTTTATGGCTAGATACCTTTCCTGTCAACAACTCTTCATTGTTTCTAAGGAAGCTAATATTCCCCCATGGCAAGACATATTTTTGCAGAAAATTAAAAATGTATGACACTGTTTATACGTCAGTGACCTTCATTTACAATTCTCATGTTGTGTCATGACAAAGAGACACAGACCTACACACTCATAGACACCTATGTACATACATGTATACATATGCATATATGTATATACATATATATATATATATCTATATATATATAGTTTCAGATGAATATGGTACTCAAGTTGAGGCACCAGAATTTAGTACGGTATTATCCATACAATTTCAAAGTAAGGTGATTAAAATCAAAATAAGCAACAAGGATATCCAGAGGTAATGCAGTACGATCGTTTCAAGTTTCATGCAACACCATTTAACTGAACAATGCAATCATTACATCAGTTTAAAATGCAGAGCAATCCTCAGCTGCACAAAGACACAGAATTTAATTAAATTAGAACAGATGGACACATTAGTGTAATTATACCTAAAATCTCCAAGAAGTTAAGGAGATAGACAAAGAACATGTTATCTCCACTTCAGCATAGAAGTTACTGAGTGCATTGTTCAATTAAATGGAGTTGCATGAAACGATCGTACTGCATTACGTCTGGATATCTTTGTTACTTATTTTGATATATATAAATATATATATCTAGAGAGAGATTTATATATTAGATAAAGATAGTTATGACTGGTCTATGGAGGTTACCCAGGGCTTTACATCTATAAAGCACTTAACTTTACAGTATCTCTTCAGACCCTAAGGCTATCACCAGCCATAACTTTATCTAACAACTCTGCTGTTCTATAACTTAGAGTGTGCTTCTCTTTTTGATTTATGATTTACTGACAATATATATATATGCACACACACACACACACACACACACACACACACGCACACACACACACACACACACACACACACACACACACACACACACACACACACACACATATATATATATAAATATATATATACATATATATATATATATATATATATATAGAGAGAGAGAGAGAGACAGACAGACAGATACGTACATATATACATGATGGGCTTCTTTCAGTTTTCATTTCCCATATCCAATTCAAAAGGCTTTCATTGGCCTGGAGCTACAGTGGGAGACACTTGCCCAATGTGAACCCCAAACCTTGTGGCTTCTTAACCACACATCCACACTTGTGCCTATTTTTCAATAAACATTTCTGTTTGTTTTTCGTATCGATTCCAAATATTTAATCAACATTTCCATTCATATCATAAGCTCTACAAGTTTAGATTTTGAATAAATCTTTCTTGAAATAGGGATCGTTATGAAACTACAACTCATAAGGTTAATGATAAAATGGCACCTTAGGCAAGTGCCTTCTATCATAGCTTCGGGCCAACCAAACCCTTGAGAATGGATTTGGTAGATGGGAACTGACAGAAGCCCAACATATGTGTGTGTGTGTGTGTGTGTGTGTGTGTGTGTGTGTGTGTGTGTGTGTGTGTGTGTGTGTGTGTGTGTGTGTGTGTGTGTGTGTGTGTGTGTATTTACAGCAGTGTTTCTCTCACATCACCACTTGATAACTGGGGTTGTTGCGTTTATGCCCCCATAACTTAGTGCTTCTGCAAAACTGACCTTTAAAAAAAAAAATGTACTAGTGTCCATTCATTTGACTAGAATTCTTCAAGGTGATGCTCCAGCATGGCTGAAACAAGTAAAAGAATATTTATATATCCCAATATCTACAGTTTCACCAGAGCAAACCTTCAGTAAGTGGCCAGTTCAAAATGAAAGTAATTCAAGGAAATATTTGTAAGTGATCAGGTAATTTAAATTAACAGGATTAACATTAATGCCATCTTAAATTTACTTCCTCTTCTGCTTGATTCAGGCATAACACACACATTCACAAACGTTAACACACACATGGACACACAAATCACGTACATTTAAATAACTCTACAGCGTTGCTAAGTAACTACATCCAATAAATCTTTAGAATTGAGATTGTCATGCTCCCATGTTGTGATTGAGTGAACTTTGTCTTTCATATTTACAACCAACATATAAATTGTATAACATATGCATTAAACATCAATTGTAACATAATGCCTATAGTGATTTAGGCATTCAGCTTGTTTTAGCCATCAATGTCAGAGTCATACTGGAGCACTGCTTTTAGAGTTGAATGGTCTCTGTCATCTTTGTGCATGGCCAGAAATCAATGCTTTTGTTAATCTTTTAAAGTTTATGTGACATCTCCAGCTGGTGGAAGTTACTCTACCTTTGCTGTAGCCTTTTAGAGATGGCTGTTCTAGTGTATCACAGATAAATATATCTACATAACTTTTAAAAGTTTTGGAGGAAACTTCAGTTTCATTTTGTAATCCTTTCACAAAGCAGTTGTACAACTGTGCAATTTGCAGGCAATTAAATGTGAAACTGTTGCATATATCAGATCACTGCATAACTTAGTGTTCAATATGATTCCAGGCCTCAAAGAAGCATGACATATGCAAGGTACCAGATCAGTGGACCATGCCAGACTATTTGGTCAATTACCTCGCTACCTGAGGTTTATTGATTCAAAACTGTCAACATCCTATCATTATTTTGCACCCTGCATTTAAAGCCTACATCAATCTAAAAGTTAGATTTATAATTTCAGAATGACCAACATTTAAATGAATAAAATGATCAACTTTAATAATAAAAAAAAAAAACAAGAAAAATCATCTCTGCAATCAAAATTTCTATATAATAAATTTAATGTCTTTGACAATCAGCTTGCCTGAGACTGCCTCTGGTTCTATCATACAAAAACTGCCTGTTTTTAAGTTTTCATATTTAAATTAAAATATTCCATCGTAATTTTATGTAAGAATCTTTTTGTGAAATTATTTTCCAAAATCAAAGAAGTTAGTTATTTTACTAAATCCCTTCAAGTTCTTGATTGCTTTGAAAATAAAAGGCAGAAAAATAGGATCATGAAAATCAGAGTTAATTGAAATGTGTTGTTTTGTACTTCTTTTGGAGAAACCCTCATCTTGATATGCATTAGTATTCTTTTAGTATTGTTTATTTTAAAATGTCTAGCATTTCTCTACTCAAATAGCTAGATATTACTTGGTAGACAAATAATATTTGTCAACATTTCTCCTGCCTGTAGCAAAGCTGTTCAGATCACTCATTGAAAATAAGATTGTAACTGAAATGAATGTCTTGCGTTTTGTCTATAAAATAGTTAAATATTTTAACTTAGGTAACTGCTTAAACAAAAAGGTTACAGAGTACTGTCTTACTGTCTCTTTCTCAAAAATAATTATTTGTGAAAATGAAAAACATCTTTTTCTATAATTTTATTGGTATTCAGTTGTGATTGAAAAATAATAATTTATATCTTCTATATTTCTACAGCCATCTAACTGCATTCAGAGAACCTTTTAAAATAATATCGTTGCGCATATTTCTCTTTTGTGTTGAGGCATTTATTTTTAAAAGAAGGATTTCATTTTATTACAATTTTAAAAATTTCTCTTTATGTTATTGACTTGATGAAATTAATTCAGGCATCATTATCATCATCAGCTTCATTGTCATTGTCATTGTTATCATCACCATCATCACCATCATCATCATCATCATCATCATCATCATCACCATCATCATCATCATCATCATCATCATCATCATCATCACCATCATCACCATCATCATCATCATCATCACCATCATCATCATCATCATCACCATCATCATCATCACCATCATCACCATCATCATCATCATCATCATCATCACCATCATCATCATCACCATCATCATCATCACCATCATCACCATCATCGTCATCATCACCATCATCACCATCATCATCATCATCATCATCGTCATCATCACCATCATCATCATCATCATCATCACCATCACCACCATCATCACCATCATCACCATCACCATCATCATCATCATCATCATCATCATCATCATCATCATCATCATCATCGTCGTCATCATCATCATCATCGTCATCATCACCATCATCATCATCATCATCATCACCATCACCACCATCATCACCATCATCACCATCACCATCATCATCATCATCATCATCATCATCGTCATCATCACCATCATCATCATCATCATCATCACCATCACCATCACCATCATCACCATCATCATCATCATCATCACCATCATCATCATCATCATCACCATCATCATCATCACCATCATCACCATCATCATCATCATCATCATCATCACCATCATCACCATCACCATCATCACCATCATCATCATCATCATCACCATCATCATCATCATCATCGTCATCATCACCACCATCATCACCATCACCACCATCATCACCATCATCACCATCACCATCATCACCATCATCATCATCATCATCACCATCATCATCATCATCATCGTCATCATCATCATCATCATCGTCATCATCACCATCATCATCATCATCATCACCATCATCACCATCACCATCATCACCATCACCATCATCACCATCACCATCATCACCATCACCATCATCACCATCATCATCATCATCATCATCACCATCACCACCATCATCACCATCACCACCATCATCACCATCATCACCATCACCATCATCATCATCATCATCATCATCATCATCATCATCATCATCATCGTCATCATCATCATCATCATCGTCATCATCACCATCATCATCATCATCATCATCACCATCACCACCATCATCACCATCATCACCATCACCATCATCATCATCATCATCATCATCATCGTCATCATCACCATCATCATCATCATCATCATCACCATCACCATCATCACCATCACCATCATCACCATCATCATCATCATCATCACCATCATCACCATCATCATCATCATCATCATCATCATCATCACCATCACCATCATCACCATCACCATCATCACCATCACCATCATCACCATCACCATCATCACCATCATCATCATCATCATCATCACCATCACCATCATCACCATCACCATCATCATCATCATCATCATCATCATCATCATCATCATCACCATCATCACCATCATCATCATCATCATCATCATCATCATCACCATCATCATCACCATCACCACCATCATCACCATCATCACCATCACCATCATCATCATCATCACCATCATCACCATCACCATCATCACCATCACCATCATCACCATCACCATCATCATCATCACCATCATCATCATCATCATCATCATCACCATCATCATCACCATCATCACCATCATCATCATCATCATCATCATCATCATCATCACCATCATCATCATCACCATCACCATCATCACCATCATCATCATCATCATCATCATCATCATCATCATCATCATCATCATCACCATCATCACCACTACCACCATGATCATTATAAGCAATAACAACAACAAACCTCCACTAAATCTTGCTTTACTCTTTCTTCTAAGACCACCACCACTACCACCACCAACATCACAACTGCCATGTGCACTATTATAAAGAAGAAAAAAAAGCTAAAAGAAAGTTAAAAAACTGGCTCTGTCACTATATATAATACGCTATACGTATTTGTAGATATATATACTGTTTTTGTGAGTAACACTTTCGCATTAAAAGCTGTTGAATTTGTTCCAGTTTATAAGATTCACTTTCTAAATCATTCGACACAAGCCAGAGTCATTCTGTTTATTTTTTGTATTTGTCTCAAAATGCTTAATGAAGCAGTTTGAAGTTTTCTAAATTAAGCAACAGCGTTTCTACTTTGTTGCTATAACAACGTCCATGTTTAGTTGTTCTGTCTGTCTTTTGTATTTGAAAGTTCATTCTTAATGCTTAACTAATCTTATTTTATATATAATAAAATGCAATGTGTTTCACATTGGTTATGCTGGCAGAGGGAAACTAAAATGACAAATGAAGTGAGAGTGAGTCAGAAATGAAGTCAGAAACGCTCATTGCAGATGAACTTTAGTGGAAAGGTTTTACTCTGATGCCATTGTTCAAATTTTTATCGTAAATAATATTTACTTTAACAATTTCACACAGATATATATTATATAAATATATATGAAATTACATATTACACTCAGGCGGTACTGGCAGTGGCCATGCTCAAATGGTGGTTTTTACATGCCACCCACACAGGAGCCAGTCCAGCGGCACTGGCAACGACCTCACTTGAGTATTTTTTGATGTGACACTGGCACAAGTGCAAGTAAGGTGACACTGGTAATGATCACACTCAAATGGTGCTTTTTAAGTGCCACCGGCACAGAAGCCAGGCAGCTGCTCTGGCAACGATCACGCACGGATGGTGCTGTTAGTGCTCCACTAGCATGGATGCTGGTCATTGAATTTGATTTCGATTTCAATTTCACTTGCCTCAACAGGTCTTTGGAAGCAGAGTTTATTGTCCAATGAAGGAAAGGTACGCATAAGTGGGCTGCTTACACCCCTAGCATAGGCCACAGGTTATGGTCTCACTTGGCTTGCTGGTCTTCTCAAGCACAGCATATTTCCAAAGGTCTCGGTCACTAGTTATTGCCTCAGTGAAGCCTAATGTTCGAAGGCCGTGCTTCACCACCATATCCAGGTCTTCCTGGATCTACCTCTTCCACAGGTTCTCTCAACCGCTAGGTTGTGGCACTTTTTCACACAGCTGTCCTCATCCATTCTCACCACATGACCATACCAGTGCAGTCGTCTCTCATGCACACCACAACTGATGCTTCTTAGGTTCAACTTATCTCTCAAGGTACTAACACTCTGTCTAGTATGCACACCGACATTACACATCCAGCGGAGCATACTGGATGATATTTTCAATTGAGATGTTACAACCATATCTGATTGTCCAAGTGCTCCAATTCAATTGTGCTTGTACATATATTTACTTGACTGCTGACATTTATGAATGATTTCTCCCATTGTTTTGATGTGCCATTTCCTATCATTAATAAAACTGTTGGAATTTTTAACGACACAGATATGCTAGTATTAATTATTACACAACATTACTTCTTTTATTTTCTAGTTCACATATATTTTTGTATAATTGTCACAAATTTTATCATGAACTTCTTAATAAGATTTTAAATAATACTTATGATTGATCATAAGCTTTGTATCCCAGGTCAAGAGCAATCAAGCACTAGATTAGCACTGATGTTTTAGAAATTTTTTTTTAAATATTTGTGAAATAGCTTTTTTCTTTATTCTAGCTGACATTTCAACTAGTTATCATAACAGATACAGAATAGTAGGATTTAATCATTTATTTAAAATTATTGATTTTATGACTTATATCACAGTTGGCAATCAAAAATATTTGAATCACAAGGAAGTGCTTACATATTCAGTCTTTGTCTATTTGACCTTTTAAATCTAAAGATTGCTAAAATTGGGGTATTAAAACAAACAACATGTCGAATAGGCAGAAGATATGAAAAAGTACTTGGTGAAGAATGAGCAGAAGCGTCAAGCCATTGGAGAAATTGTCTGTTTCAATGACATCATAAGTAGAAGTAGAAAGACAATCTGCCAAAACTGAAGAGTCTAATATGTATAACTTAAATATTGAGAAGCAGATTACTTATTTACTAAGGTATCAGGCAACCAATAAAATGGCTGATAGCTTTTATTCCATCACTGATATTGCATTGAATCAATGGCCTTCATATTTAATAAGTCATATCTCATAATAAATAAATGGATCTCTGTCAGAATTTTTTTACCATGAATATTTTCAGTTGTTTGATCAACTGAAGCAGCAAATTCATTTGATTAGCATATAAGTTGTAGAGTATTCCACAGACATGTGTACCCTTAACGTAATTTTCAGGTAGTATCAGTGTGACACAGTGTGACAAGGATGAGTCTTTGAATTATAGGCACAGTCCGTCAGACAGGCTTCTACATAGTTTCTGTCAACCCAATTTCACTTTTAAGGTATGGGTTGATTTGAGGCTATAAAAAAGAATTTACATGTCTTTTATCTTTTATTTTTCACTTGTTTCAGTAATAATAATGTGGCCATGCTGGGACACAGCCTTGAAGAATTTTTAGTCAAATGAATGCGGCAGACTTGGAATTGAATTTCTTAACCATTCTATCTATCCAGTCTATCTAAGTATCTGTAAATAGACACCATTTGAAGGTATAGCTTTCTCCCCTGCAATAAAGAAAAGATAAATATCATTAATAACTTATTTCATCTTTTTTGCACTGCTGACTCAAAACTGATTCTATCACTGTCACACCAAAATGAATTTGTTGTGAATTAATATCTAAACAGGAAGACCATCTTGGATTTGAGGGAAGCAGGGTAAAAAGCACCATTTAAGGCCATATGTTTTCCCTCCTTTAAAACCACAGTGAAGAGAGAAAGATTTTATGAATGCAAAATCTATTACAGTGAAACTGTGTCAGTGACCAGGTTATAGTTGGAGCGATGAAAATTTTGGCACCAAAATAATAAATGCTTAAACGAAGATGATGGTTTTTATAGGCTTTTGAATGGCTAATATGTATCTTCATGCAGTAAGTGTTTTAGTTTCAGCACACAATCTCAGGTCAAATCACTTGCTGAAAACCTTACAGCGTATTCTCATTAATAAAAAAGGGGTAGGCATAAATGTTTACTAATCATTATTTTAAGAGAGCCTAGCATTTGCCAGTTTAGGAACTACTGACCTAGTTGGCTGTTGTCCAGTTGGTCCTGAACCCTATCAGAATACAAAAATATTTTACCAAGGAAAAAGACCAAGGAACAGACTAAGTGAAAATTAGAACAAAAATACCTCCATTTTCATTACACTAATCAAGTAAACTAAATCTCCTGTATCCTTACAGAAGGGTCACAGTCTAATAATATCAATTTTATACAGTAGCTAATGTTAAATAGAGGAGCATAAAGTAGGATTGTATTACAAGTCATAAAAACACAGAAATCAGTAATCTGTTGTTGGAAGCTAATGCTTCTAACATAACTGAGTTATCAACATAGCTGATATGATATGAATGAATAATAACACAAAAGAAATTCAAGTCCATTAGATACTTCTCATTGCTTTCCCACTTGCCTGTTACCTGCTTAAGACATTCTGTTTGATTTAGGATGTTATTTTTATTTTGCTGGAGATTTGAAAGAATATTTTTAAAAAATATTTGGTAAGACAAGGTTTTGAAAATTGATTAGAAATTAATTGCTTAATAAAGAACTGACAAACAATAGCAAATGAGGAAGCATCTAGGTGACTATTCAATCTGCAAGAAATAGCAATCATATCTCCCTTAAATCGCAACATGAACTGTTTAAATGAAGAAAGGATGTACTAAGTAGTGTAATCCTAAATATCCTCTTAAAAGCTGGGATGGTTATGGTTGAAGTGTTTTTAATCATTGGTCTGCTTGATCAAGATTGACCTGGGGTTAAACAACAATTCAAATAACTTTTTTAAAATGTCAGAACATATATATACACACATATATATACACATATTAACATGCCATATCTATATACAGGGTTGGCCAAAACCCTGTATATTTACCTCACAGTAAATCAAAATTCCATAAATACTTAATACTGAATTTTATATATTCATTCTAATTATGAATAATTAATAATTGAATTCTGTGTGTTAAAATCACCGTTTTCTTTTTTTCAACATTTGTCTATTTATTTTTTGTTTTAATCTTGGAATTGAAGGGGTTTTGGTTTACTGACAGGTGACTTTTGGCCAATCCTGTATATATATATACATATATATATATATATAATTATAAAATACAGGGATTAGCTTGAGTTGCTTCTCCAACATACTGAGAATTTAGAAATAGCAGTCAAAGAACTACTGATTCTAAACTACAAATTTTTTCTCTAACTGATGGCGATATTTTATGGCACACACAGAACAAAAACAAAAGGGAAAAGCAAAAACAAACCTGCCTTTAGTTAATTGGATACGACGTTTCACGGTTAAGAGTATGAAGTTACTCTATTCCGCTCTTCAGCCCAATATTCTGATAAATTTGAAAGTGTCTCTAAAAACCTCACGGTAATTTTGTCCATGCGACACCAAAAACCAACGTGGGGAAGGCACTTACGAATTTATCGGCTAGTGAGTTCAAACACTTCGCCCCAAAGAATCTATTCCATGTGCGCCACAAATATATATATATATATATAGGATTTGAAAATTCAGCCTCTTCCCTATATATTTTCACTTGTGTGGTACCTTCCAATTTTACTCTGTTTTATATATATACATATATATATATATATATATATATATATATATATATATATCATATATAAACATATCAAGGCAATTCTTTGTTAATTTAGCAAAGCTGACATGCATATAGTACGAAACATGTTTAATGTAAACCAGTAATTTTATTCATTAATATAAAGCTTGTATCATTTCACTATCAAACATCACTTATGGATTATACTATTTGTATACAATAGAAACAGAGGATTTATATGAAACCAAGATCTAAATTTGTAATGTTTCACGCTATGTCAAAACACCAAGCAAAACTGGGATCCTTTAAGCAGAGTGTTGATATGACTGCTTACTTACTATATAGTATAACAAGTCAAGTAAGTTATATACATTTTTCTCCTCTGCAGTATCGACAGGAATAGAACAATACTATAGCACAGGTTTTTGTTTTGTATTTATTTTTGTTCTTTTCAAGTTGTTGAGAATACTTGTATTCCAGTGTTCCCATTCTCTAAATTCTACATCTGTCTGCAGAAAAGAAAAAAGGAATTGATGAAATACCTGCTGAAATAGTGTATATTAAATCCAAACTAACTCTGTCTTATTCAGCGTCTGCAGTTTCCTTTTATAGCACCTTTTGCTGTTACACACACATGCACACACACACACATTATATATTATATATATATGCCAGTATGGAAGGTGAACATTAAATGATGCTGCTGCTGATGACATATATATATATATATAATTTAGAGAAAAAAACCCACAATTATTGAATTCATCCATGAAAATCCACAGTCACATACAGAAAAATTTAATAAGTAAAAAGACCTATAGTAAACATACAAAGTTTATTATTTTAATATTATTTTGATATTTGTTATTTTAATATTTATTACTTTGTATTTTTATTTTAGGCCTTTTTAGTGTATTTACTTAAATTTTTCTATATGTGACTGTGAATTTTCATGGATGAATTCAAGAATTGTGGTTTTTTTCTTAAAATTATATATTTATATATTATATATATTGAAATTTAATTTAATTTTAATTTTGATAAATTAAATTAAATTGAATTTTTACCTGTAAATTTGGATTTTTATCCCTAAATATTATTATCATAATTATTATATATATATATATATATATATATATATATATATATATATATATATATATATATATATATATATATATATATATACATATATATATACTCTGCTGAGTGGTTGGTATTAGGAAGGGCATCCAGTTGTAAAAATCCTGCCAAAACAGTCACAGAAGTCTGGTACAGGCTTCGGCCTGGCTAACTTTTGTGGTACCATCCCACCCATGCTAACATGGAACACAGACGTTAAATGATGATGATATGTGTGCGTGTGTGTGTGTTTATTGTTCATCATAGTCCTCCAGGTAATAACAGAGGAATTCAAGATATGCTGCACCTGGGAGCTTCTTTATGCTGATGACCTTGCTCTAATAGCTAAGTCACTACCAGACCTAGAGAAGAAGCTTCAGGTGTGGAAGCAAGGCCTAGAATTGAAGGGCCTTAGGGTTAACCTAGCATAGATCAAAGTCTTAGTAAGTAGGAAGGCGGACAAATCACAAACCCCTTTAGGTAGATGGCCCTGCTCGATCTGTAGAAAAGGTGTAGGTAGAAACTCCATGAGATGTACCTGATGTAAGCTATGGACACATATGAGGTTAACTGGGAAGATAGTTTTTGTGGGTGGGAGATGCGCAGGTACAATAAACACCAAAAATGTACAGAAAACAGATTCCATCACATGCCAGGGGGAAAACTAGAAGTAGTTGGTAGCTTTTGTTACCTAGGTGACCAAGTCAGTAGTTGGGGTGGATGCTCTGGGAGCGTAGCCGCCAGAATTAGATTAGGCTGGGCAAAGTTCAGAGAGCTCCTACATCTGCTGGTAACAAAGGGTCTCTCACTCAGAGTGAAAGGTAGACTGTAAGATGCTTGTGTGCAAACAGCCATGCTACACAGCAGTGAAACATGGGCTGTGACTCCTGAGGACATGCATAGATTTGAAAGAAATGAAGCGAATATGCTCCACTGGATGTGTAATGTCAGTGTACATGCATGACAGAGTGTAAGCATCCTGAGAGAAAAGTTGGACATAAGAAGCATCAGATGGGGTGTGCAAAAGAGACAACTGTGCTGGTATGGTCATGTTATGCGTATGAATGAGGACAGCTGTGTGAAAAAGTGTCACAACCTAACGGTGGAGGGAACCTGTGGAAGAGGTAGATCCAGTAAGACATGGCATAGGTAGTGAAGCATGACCTTCGAACCTTGGGCCTCACAGAGGCAATGACTAGTGACTGAGACCTTTGGAGATATGCCGTGCTTGAGAAGACCCGTCAAGCCAAGTGAGGTTGTAGTCATGGCCGATGCTAGTGTTGCTTAAATGGCCCATTTAAAAACATCCTCCAATCATTAGGCAATATGCCATGCTTATG
The DNA here is from genome assembly GCF_046866305.1 of Octopus bimaculoides. NCBI lineage: Eukaryota > Metazoa > Mollusca > Cephalopoda > Octopoda > Octopodidae > Octopus > Octopus bimaculoides. Next base: position 109,499,009 of record NC_142932.1, on the reverse strand, counting down.
AAGACCTGCTGAACTGAGTGAAATCAATATTGTGGCTGATGCTAGTGCTGGTGTCATGTAAAAAGTACCATTCGAGCATGGCTGATGCCAGTGCCACCTGACTGGCACCCGTGCTGATAGCATACAAAAAGTACCCTGAAAGGAAGAAAGGCAAAGTCGACCTCAGCAGAATTTGAACTCAGAACGTAGCAATGAGCAAAATACCACTAAACATTTTTCCTGGCATGCTAACAATTCTGCCAAGTTGCTGCCTTGATAACAATAATTATAACAACAATAATAATAGTAAACTCTTCTATTATAGGCACAAGGCCTGAAAATTGGGGGAGAGGGTATGTTGATTGCATCAACCTCAGTGCAGAACTGGTACTTATTTCATTGACCCCGAAAGGATGTAAGGCAAAGTCGACCTCGGCAGAATTTGAACTCAGAACATAGCAATGTATGAAATACCGCTAAGCATTTCTTCCAGTGTGCTAACAATTCTGCCAGTTTGCCATTTTCCTTGATAATAAGAATGATAATAATAATAACATAGTAATTTGTTTTATTTCTTTTTTAACAAACCCTTCTAGGCACGTCACACCTA
>NC_142932.1:109458420-109493420 GCF_046866305.1 Octopus bimaculoides | reverse complement strand
TTTGTATACTTCCACTTTATTTATATTTGAAAAGTTTTTGATCAGATCCTCAAAATTAATCTTAGGTAACATGTCAGCATCTATACTTAGTAGAGATAAAGGCATCCCAAATATTATTTTAGCAAGTTTAAAGTGATTTCTTTTGTGGCGTAAACCATTTACCATCTCTGTGGTGTCCCCTCCTTCCCTTGATACCCTAAGCACGTGCTTATTTTGCTTAATGGTTAATCCAATGCTGGCTACATGACCACTCACTTTATACAGGAGTGAGTGGGAGCAATTGATATGGAGTTGCGAACAGAAATAATAATGGTGGTGATAAGGTGTCAGGGTGGGCTCAGTGTGGGGACATTTAAACAGAAACAGAAAGAGTATGTTGGTAAAGATTGCAAGAGAGTATGGAAGCTGCAGGGTGGCTAGAGATGGAAGAGGACTGCAAGCATATTGAATGACGAATAAAAGATTTTTCCTTCATGGTGGCAGTTGCAGGATGTCTAGATCTTGGGTTATCTTCAACACTTTTCATTTCCTTCCTAAATTCAGCCACCCACTTTTGTGTTATTGATAAAGCTGGAGTGTCATCCCCTAATACAACAACCATGTCAGAATGAATGTCCTTGGGAGCTACACCCTTTTTCTGAAGGTATTTCATTATGACATGATACCAAATTTTGTCCATATTCAAGAGAAGCTGATACTAATTACATTTGAAGTCTTTTTTAAACAGTCAGATTTCAGTTTATCTGGAAAGAAACAATGCATTTATTAATAAAATGAGTTGAAATTAATGCATGCTAGATTTCATAGCTTTAGCATCACTCTTTCATAGTCAGGCTATGGACTTTTCAGCCCACCCTTGTATGAGTTAAATGGAGTGTAGGGAGAGTTGATGATGGCTAGAGGTTGGGTAGTTTATAGGAGTGAACGTAGGATGGGGTGTTTGGTGATACATATAAGGTGATGGGGCAGTCAGGAAATACTATTCTTTTATTATTTTATTTGTCTCAGTCATTTGACTGCAGCCATGCTGAAGCACCACCTTTAATCGAATGCTTATTCTTTGTAAACCTAGTACTTATTCTATCAGTCTCTCCTGCTGAACTGCTAAACACACCAACATCAGTTGTCAAGTGAGAGTGATAGGACAAACACAGACACACAAACATACATATATATATATATATATATATATATATATATATATATATATATATATATATATATATAAATATATGATTGGCTTCTTTCAGTTTCCTCCTACCAAATCCACTCACAAGGCTTTGGTCGGCCCGAGGCTATAGTGGAGAAAACTTGCACAAGGTACCACACAGTGGGACTGAATCTGGGACCATGTGGCTGGTAAGCAAGCTACTTACCACACAGCCACTCCTGATGTTTGAATAAGAAAACTTGAACATTATGTTTCGCACAAATACCAATAATATCAGTAAGCAAAAGGTAACAGGAATTAAAATATTCTTTTCTACTCTAGGCACAAGATCCAAAATTTTGGTACTTAATTTATCGACCCCGAAAGAATGAAAAGCAAAGTCGACCCTGGTGGAATTTGAAATCAGACCATTAAGACAGAAAAAATTGGGTGTCTTAAATTATAATAAAAGAACAGGTGATTCCTTGGCAGTGTTGACCTAATCTGTTATCTGTTACTTGTTTCAGTCATTAGACTGTGGCCATGCTGGGGCACTACCTTGAAGAATTTTTAGTTGAATGAAACAACACCAGTACTAATTTTTTTCTCTTTATTTTCCCTCCTTGTTTTTTTCTCTGTTTCTTTCTGTGGAAAAGCATAGGCTCGAAACGTTAAAGACTTTTTCACTTCCAAGGCATTAAACTAATATATCTGGTTGTTGTCTACACCACCTGTCTTCTTCTTTTGTCTTTTTGTGAATTTTGCCCTAATTTGTTTAGAGCCTGGTACTTATTCTATCAGTCTCTTTTGCCAAACCACTAAGTTATGGGGACATAAACAAACCAACGCTGGTTGTCAAATGGTGACGGGAAACAGACACACACACACACACACACACACACACACACAAACACATATATATGACAGGCTTCTTTCAGTTTCCATCTATTAAATCTACTAACAAGTCTTTGGCCAGCTCAAAGCTTTGGTAGAAGACACTTGCCCAAGATGTCACACAGTGGGACTGAACCCAAAACTATGTGGTTGGGAAGCAAAGCTGTTACTACACAGCCACACCTTATTAATTCTCAGCTGACACATTACAAATAGATGTCTTGCAGCAGACAATTTATATATCCAGAAAAGGTTTAAATTTAATTGAACATGTTTCCTTTAACCTTTTTGTGACCATATTTCTAATGAAATACACTGTTTGTGACTTTCAATTAATTCTGAAAATACTCAAGAATTTGATGAGATAACGAAAATTAATTAACTTTGGCGTTATGAATGGTGGCATTTGTAATTTAAATATTGATACTTTTAACACTTAAAAACAAAAGATTATGTACCATAGAAACAAGGGCACTCTCAGGCAGGTTGGGAGCCTGATCTTGTATTTTGGTTTTGATTAAGTGCTTCTGCAATTAATGTTATTTCGCAGCCTTAATAGTAACAACAATAAAGATGGTTTCAAATTTTGGCACAAGGCCAGAAATTTCGAGGAGGGGGTAAGTCAATTACATCGATCACCCCCACCCCCCACCCACCCACCACCACCAGTACTTAACTAGTGCTTTATCGACGACCCTGAAAGGATGAAAACAAAGTCGACCTTGGCAGAATTTGAATCCAGAACATAAAGATGGATGGAATGCCTCTCAGAATTTAGCTTGGCATGCCAACAATTCTGTTAGCTTGCTGCCTTAATAATGATAATAATAATAATAATAATAATAATAATAATAATAATAATAATAATAATAATAATAATAATATGAAGAAGAAGTAAAATGATGCAAAATTGTTCTTGCATGTACTGCCTTCATCCTAAGAAAAACATTGGCAAACTGAAAATACCTGATTCTTTTAAAACTGTCTTAGAGCTGAAATATCACGAATTTAATAGAATCTTAGTTCTCAAATTTTGCTCTCATTTCCTTACAATATATCATTGCTAATCATAAATAACACCCATAGTGAAATATCCAACTTGCTGTTACTTGAGGTCTCTGGGTGAGACTTGGCCCAGCTTATATAAAACAAAGCAATGTAAATAACAATAATAATCCTTTCTACTAAAGGCACAAGGCCTGTAAGATGGGGAAGTGGGATAGTCAGTTACATTGATCCCCAGTACTCAACTGGTACTTAGTTTATTGACTCTGAAAGGATGAAAGGCAAAGTTGGCCTCAATAGAATTTGAACTCAGAATGTAATGGCAGACGAAATACTGCTAAGCATTTTGTCCAGCATGCTAACGATTCTGCCAGCTTGCCACCTTAATTATAATGATATTAATTCCTTCTTAATTAGGTACAGTATGTTAAAGACCTTTGAAATGATTTTAAGTTTGTGGGCAGTGTGACAGTCAAACTTGTTTCATTATGTTAGATTTTGATATCTTCTATTTCATTCCAGAATTAAGCCTGTTAAAAAGTGCAACACTCAAATACACATTATAACAAGCAAAATAGCATTATAAATACTTGTTGTGGAAAGTAAGGGAGATAATTCAAAAATTTAAATTGATTAAAAATTAGTTGGTGGTGCTGGTGGGTACTGTGATCTTTGATAAGTACAGGGACAACTCTGGATATATATACTTCAATCATATTAGACATCCTCAGTGAAGTATAGTGAAGTATGTACTTATCAGACCTCAGAATGATTGAGATGATATAGCTTTTTTTTATGGAAATAATTCACTGATTAGATGATTTAGAATGATGATACTGGAAAATTTCCCAGGAATATATTCTGCATGAAGTAGAGTTAAGTGTGGGTTAACACATTTAATATTGCAAACCTAAAATAACTTACAGTCATTTGCAATTATACCAGTACTGAGCAAAAAAATCATTAAAATCAATGACAATTGTTGTGGGAACACAGATATTTAAATTGACTAAAATTCATGTTTTAGTATTTTAAATAAATATCTTACTACACTCTCGGAGTGGTTGGCATTAGGAAGGGCATCCAGCTGTAGAAACTCTGCCAGATCAGATTGGAGCCTGGTGCAGCCTTCTGGCTTGCCAGTCCTCGGTCAAATCATCCAACCCATGCTAGCATGGAAAGTGGACGTTAAACGATGATGATGATGATGATGATGATGATGATGATGATGATGATGATCTTCATATCTTGTACTGGCACTGTTCCATGTGAACAAGAGACATATCAGAAAACTGTCATTTTTCTTGGTTTACTCATACTGATAGTCATGATACTTTATGGAATGGAATTTTTATTCATATTCAAAAAATTTTTGATATTATTATTATTATTGTTATTATTATTATTGTTGTTGTTGTTGTTGTTGTTGCTATGTTTTCTTTTGGTTTTGCTTCCGTTTCTTGTCAAGTGTCTTCCCGACACATCTTTCAAACAGTTTTAGCTTGGAGGAAGAGAGGTTACATCCATACCCTATGCAGACTGTCTGATACTCATGAGAGTGATTCTGATGGGGTTAAGATTCCTCTTGAATAGTTGCATGAAAATCATGAGCAGGGAGAGAATTCCAGAGGGTTGGCATCTAGGGTTGGAATGAGTGGGTAAAACATTTAACACAGAGTCTGAGTATGAGAATGATAATAATAATGGTAACAAGATGAAGACAAATAAGCAAGTCAGGACAGCCTGAGTAGAAGTGGTCCTTGCTTCGACTATTTAACTTCTTACACTTTTTTCTTATAAGCTTCATCTAATTAGTCTAAAATTTAATTTTCTTCATTTGTGTTTATCTCCTGTGTTTGGGTATAGGTTTACAATCCTAGCAACTATGTACGCATAACATACATTCATACATCATCTCAACCATCAACATTTAAGGTCCATCTTCCATACTGGCATGGGTTGGACAGCTTGACAGGAACTGGAAAGGTCAGGGGCTGTATCAGGTTCCATAGTCTGTTTTGGTTTGGTTTCTACAGCTGGATGCCCTTCCTAACATCAACCCCTTTACAGTGTAGTGGATGCTTTTTACATAGCACCATCACCAGTGATTTTTACATGGCATCAGCACCAATGCCTTTTTATGTGGCACCAGCACACACACCAATGTGTTTTATAGGATCTCAATTCTGTTGTGTGGGCTGGGTCTTCTTAAGTACAGCAATGCACCACATGTCTCAGTTCTATATACATAGACATACATGCATATACACACATACACACAGATATAAAGAATAGGTTTATGAGGGTAAGATGTAAGCTGAAAGCATCAGACTGTGTTAGTTACTGCTGAGGGGCAGCTTTTGGGACATGCAATAACTGAAGCTTCAAACTGATTCACCAAGTTGTTGTTTAGCTTCAGGTCAGATTTACAGCTCTGTGATCAAAGACAGCCATGAGCAAACTATAGACTACAGGATTTTCTGAATGCCATGACTAACAAAAAAATTACCTTGAATTATTTTTATTAGTACTGCTTGCCTGATGATGAGTCATGTCTCATATGGCCAGCTTCTTGAAAAATATTGTCCATGCCTGATCTCAGACATTCAGGTCATGACTGATTTGTCTTTTTTTCATGCATTATATAGATTATACCAGAGGTCCCAAACACCAGGCTATGACTGGTGCTGCTCTGGGGATCTTTTGCTACCAGGCTGCAAAGAAATAAGTGGGGTTTTCTGCAGTGACAGTAACCAAAACAAAATTATGAAGTAGACTAGACATAAAGAACACATTTCAAGTGTAATTGTCTCCCATCACTCCTAAATGGGACTGTCTAGTTGCTGGGAAACATTCTCAAGGCTCCCACTGATTCTACATTATTGTGAGTTGATATTGGTGTGATAATAGTGTAATGGGTATTGATTCAGGAAAACTAAGCATGCGAATGTGTGGTCAGCCTGGAGCACAGACATAAGAGTCAAAATATTATATACTTTTTCTTCTCTTTGATAAATAGTTCTTTTTATCATTGCTCTCTTTATTGAAATGCACTTAAATTAAACATATGTGCCACCACCAATCAGCAGAAAGATTGTCCGGCATGAAACTGGTCCATGGTATAAAAAAAGTTTGAGACCACTGCATAATGCAATATAGATACATAATACTTAAACATCAGGTATAAATAAATTACCTGTAACATCATTCAGGCCTTGTGTTGTAAACAATGAAATAACTGGTAGTAACTCAGAGGGAAGAATTTAGTGTATAGGTAGCTAATCACCATAGCTTTATCCCCATCAACTACTATCCCTTACAATGCTTGATACAATATCTCAAACTTCAGGATAGCATTACATTGAAGCTTAACATATGCCTAACAACCTGATTAACATAGCTCATTCAGTTAAGGAATTTTAAATTACCAGCCAAATTCTAACCGCTCTAATGCAGATGGCAGAAGATACAATATTCAAATGCCATCTGGGAACATGCTGTAACACTGTACATTCATTCATAATTTAAAGAATACACAAGGAATACAGTGGAATTTCTGGTGAACCAATTGAAAACAAACACTTTAAATATGCTAGATATACAGGAGTAGTTAACAGAAATAGTAGCTATATTATTATAAAAACTTGTGAATTGCTAAACACTTTTGTTACAATATTTCTGATGGAATACACCAAATTCGTTTGAATCAATTTGGAAAAATGATGAAATATTTATTGAAATAACTTGGTCATTATTAAGCTGATGAATTTACACGAATTTTGATGGGATATTTTTATTTAGATCACTTTAAAATAGTGACTATGTATCACAGAACCAGAAGCTGTTTCAGGCAGGTTTGAAACTTCGAACACTTTCGGTCACTTCCATAATATAAATGAACTGTTCCTTAGACTATTAGACATTACTTTCATTTCAACTTTTCAAAAAGATAATCAATAGCATATACATACATATAGCATTAAACCTATCTGTCTATCTGTCTATCTATCTATCTATCTATCAAGCTATTTATCTATAAAAAGACAAACAGACAGACAGACAGATAGATAGATTTAATATTTGTTTTTATATAAAGTTATATATAAAAAGAATTTAGCATTAAATTGAAGGATCACTCAATACATTTTAGTTGTGTACATATTTATTTATCTGTTTGTGAAAAAGACTGACAGTGACTTCAAAGTTCTTATTATCCATCATCAAAGTATCTGATGATAATTTGTAAGCCAAAAATTTGGAGCCACTAGGAACCATTTTCTTTAAAAGATATATATATGCTTAGGCATAAGCACAAACACACACGCCATTATCTGTAACATGTCACATTAGTCCATCCACTCTTTGGTCTGTTAAGTGTTAATTGTCAATCTTGCTAGAATCCTTATGGGAAAAAATCTTTATGGCCCTCATAAATGCTTCTTTCACTTTCTCCCATTGTGTTGGATTGTGTCACTTTTTATCTAGATTCTCTCAAATGTCCAGGAGGCTCTCTTGAGGTTGTAGATAGTTTCTGTTACCTTGGTAACCAAATTAGCAATGGTGGAGGATGCTCTGAAAGTACTGTTTCTAGAACAAGAATTGGGTGAAGGAAGTTCAGAGAGCTATTACCTCTATTGACAGCAAAAGGACTCTCTCTCAGAGTGAAAGGTAGACTGTATGATGCTTGTGTGTGAACAGCTATACTCTATGGTAGAGAGACATGTGCTCTGAATATAGAAGACATGCATAGACTGGAGAGAAACGAAGGTAGTATGCTCTGTTGGATGTGCAACATCAGTGCGCATATACAACAAAGTGCAAATGTACTGAGAGAATAGTTGGGCATAAGAGGAAACCACCAACACATAAGAAAACTTTTCACACACCCTATCCCAACAAACCAATCTACATCTCGACACCTCTTCTCTTCCTTACATTTCCTCCTCCATACACTGCCTATCTCTCTCTCCCCAATTCTGTTCTCATGGCCCTGTTCCTCTGTATCATTGCTATCCAATAGCCCCCTGACTCTATATATACCCAGGTTTTAGCCACCCCCTTCTGCACTCTCTAATCATGCTTCCTCACAATATCCTGTCACTTATATTATGACATTCAAACCTCAAGGGTATGCTCTGGCACTTGCCACCATCTGTATCTCTCTCTTCTTTTACTCAACCATCCCATTTATATTCTGATCCCCAGCCCTTTTTATGTATGCCCAGCACTTTGCCATCATTTCTATCCTGCTGTTTCCCACTCTCTCTCTCCTTCTCCTGCACTTCCCTCAGGTTGGGTAACCATGTACTTCCTTTGCAGTAGTGCACCTATTTCTGTCTTCATTCCTGATCTCTCTCTCTCTCTCTCTCTCTCTCTCTCTCTTGTACCTCCTCTACAGAAAGACACCTGTTTCTGTCTCTGTCTCACTATAACCTTTCATCATCTGTAAAGTGGTTGGCATTTGGAAGAGCATCCAGCTGTAAAAACCTTGACAAAACTGACCTTGTCTGTGCTTGTGCCACATAAAAAGCACTCAGTCCACTCTACTGACTGGTTGGTGTTAGGGCATCCAGCTGTAAAAATTCTGCCAAAACAGTTGCAGAAGTCTGGTGCAGGCCTCTGCCTGGCTGACTCCTCCCAAACTGTCCCACCCATGCCAGCATGGAAGGCAGATGTTAAGTGATGATGATAATTCCAAGCTGTTTTCTTTTTTACTTCTTTACACAGGGGTTCTTCATACATCTTTACACATATATATACATAAAATTATAACTTAATCTACTTCCTCTGGGAGGGGCTTATATCCCTGACACTCTTTACTCCATTTTCTACATATTTTTATGCTTTTTTTCGATGGTAATGTTTTTCAGTCTAGATAAATGAATGTAAATGCTTTCCCAAATAAAACTGCGCTTCATGTTTGAAGTTCCAATGAAGCTACAGGGTGATACACAAGTAGTCAATTATGAGTGCATTGTATCCTATAACAGAAACAGCTGTAAGGTAATGAAGTTTATGACACATAAAAACTACCCAGTACAATTTGTAAAATGGTTGGCATTAGGAAGAGCATCTAACAGTAAAAATCATGCCAACATAGACAATGGAACCTGGTATGGTTCCCAGCCTTACCAACTCTTGTCAAAGTGTCCAACCTAAGCCAGTATGGAAAATAGACATTAAATGATAACGATGATGATGATATATATATATACATATATATTATTATTTTTATTGTATTTGTGTAACATTGTTCGTTTTTTTCCATACTTGTTTTTGTATACATTCGCTGCTTTCTTCCAAGGAATCTAATGCTCTTAGCTTAGTGTTTCCTTGGAGCTGGCCAGATTGGAGAAATATCGAGAATAACCAGCCAAAATTGCAAAGATAATCTGGATCTTGACAAAGGAAAGAAAACTCTGAATGATCTGTCCTTGTTTTCTTTGTATTGTCTATCTGGATGTGTTGTTGTCTCTTTCTTGTATCACCTAACTGTCTGGATGTTTTGCGTTCTTGTCCCATTTTGTATTATTTATACATACATATATATATATATATATATATATATATATATATATATATATATATATAAACACACACACACCACACATATATATATATACACATACATACATATACATACATACATATGTTATGTGTTTATGTATATATACATGAATGTGTGTGTGTGTGTGTGTGTGTGTGTGTGTGTGTGTGTGTGTGTGTGTGTGTGTGTGTGTGTGTGTGTGTGTGTGTACATATGTTACGTTCTGTTAGATGTTTTTGCATTAATTTATATATGACTCAAAAGTATTTGGATTTCTTATCTTTTCCAGTTCTCTGCTAAATCTGATACACTAGGATTATATTTTTGTTGGATCACCAAAATATTTTATCCCTATCGCTAATACATAATGCCCCTTTTGTTATTGCTTATGAAAGTCATGTTTCTGTGAATAAATTTACACATAATGCGGTAAAACCTGAGAAATATGAAGTTTTTGTTGGTCTGGATTAACATTGGAGAGAATATTTAAGTTTCTCACCAGCACCAGTGTGTATAATAATCAGTCTATACTAAAATATTAGCTGATGAAGAATGATGATGTATGGTCTTTTTTGCCGGAAACAAATTATTTTGTCAAAAATAACAAATATAAAATACAGTAAACTCCCCCTTAACTAGTAATCAAATAATTGGAACTCTTAAGCAATCAGCTCCTAGAAAAAATTTTAAAAATGTTTTGCTAATTAGAGCCTAGAGAATTTGTGCTAATTTGTAGTAATTAATTAACTGTCATTAAAGAAAGAGATTCTACTGTATCTAAAATGGTTTGTTGCTTCTCAAAATATAGTATTGTATTTTATTTTACTGCACTTAATAAAACTTGTTATCTATTTAAATTATATTTTCATTTATTTCTATTTCATTTCTACTATATTCAGACTATTAATGATAATACTGATGGATACATAAAGTTTCAATGAATTTTGTAAGGTGTTAGGTAATTTAAAAAGTGATGATAAGATATGGGGAAAATTGAGATATCTGGCAACTCTTCTGTTCTAATGGTGCCAGATAGAAGGGAGTTTGCTGTATTACATGCATTTATTTTCATATACAATATAACCTGATTTGTTTGCATTAAGTCACATAACTGTCTTTACATTGCTAAATATATTCACAAAAGCATCAAGGTTTTTTTCAAGCCATAGGCTCACAAGGCTGGTTTACTGGATTCTGTGATATAGACTCCCCTGCTGGATTGGATGTCAGTGCATCATGAGGTCGCTAATTTTTGCCAGCTGAGTGGACTGAAGCAACATGAAATGAAGTATATTGCTCAAGAACACAACTCATTGCCCAGTTCAGGAATCAAAGCTACAGTGTTTTGATCATGAGAGCAACACCCTGACCCCTAACCATGTATCTCCACTCTGACTATAATACTATTTATAATACTATTTATAATTCTCAGAAATATAAAGTTAAAACTGTTGTTCTTTAAGGTGTGTCCCTTTATGCTCAATAATTCAACTGTTCAATAAAATAAGAAACAGTCTGAAATATGTACTTGAGCAGATGAAATCATTAAACTGTTGAAGGTGGTGTCTCAGTCAGATCTCAGACTGATGAATGAAACCAGTTAAAGAGTAAAAGAGTATATTTATAATTAGTAACATATGTTTAATTATGGTAGTAAAAATGGGTGTGAGATAGGATCCTCCCAAAAATACTCAAAATGAATGCCCTAAAAATAACCAATACACTTAGAAAAGAGTGAAAATATATAGTATTGAACCAAATGGTTTGCTATGATGTCTTAGTCAACTAAGAGATAGTAAGGTTGAAGGAAATGTGATGAAGTATGATTGCTGCTTCTCTCAGTAAGAATATGAAGCAGTTTTGAACAACTGTTTTGGTGCTGCTTATTTGGCATTGCTGATTCGATGCTGACCTGTTTGACATCAGGTGTTCTAAGGTTTTATTTTAATGTTTCTCTCATTCTCTCTCTTCCCTTTTGCTTTTTATTTTGTTTATGTCTGTGAGATTATTTCTCTTTATGAGTATGAAGAGAGACAAAGTGTTTATGTCAGTCGTTTTCAATTAATAAATTGTAATCTCTCTCTCTCTCTCTCTCTTTATATATATATATATATATATATATATATATATATATATATATATATATATATATATATATATATATATATATATATATATATATATATATATATATATATATATATATATATATATATATATATATATATATGTATATATATATATATATATATATATATATATATATATACATATATATGGGTAACCATGTACCTCCTCTACGACAAGACACCTGTTTCTGTCTCACACTGTCTCACTATAACCTTTCATCATCTGTCACAAGATCCCCTCCTCCAATTCCTCCTCCCCTCTCAAAGGATCCTTGTCTTGCAAGTTACTTGGTGACCCTGCCAGTGCTGGTGCCACTTAAAAAGCATCTGCTCCACACTGTAAAGTGGTTGGCATATTTGGAAGTGTATACAGCTGTAAAAACCATGCTAAAGTGACCTCACCTGTGCTTGTACCACATAAAATGCACTCAAAACTCTGTGGAGTGGTTCATGTTAGGAAGGACATCCAGCCATAAAAACCCTGCTAAAACAGACACAGAAGTCTGGTGCGGGCCCCTGCCTGGCCAGCTCCCATCAAACCATCCAACCCATGCTAGCATGGAAAGAGGAAGCCAAACAATGATGATGATGATGATACACACACACACACACACACACACACACACACACACACACATTTCTATGTGTATATTTCTGCATGTGTGTGCATGTATTTGTCTACAGTGCCAAATAATACTGTCACCAAAGCAGGTTGAATGTTCAATTTCTTTATTGCCCACAAGGGGTTAAACATAGAGAGGACAAACAAAGGGGTTAAGTCGATTACATCAACCCAGTGCGTAACTGGTACTTAATTTATCGACCCCGAAAGGATGAAAGGCAAAGTCGACCTCGGCGGAATTTGAACTCAGAACGTAACGGCAGACGAAATACCGCTAAGCATTTCGTCCGGCATGCTAACGTTTCTGCCAGCTCGCAGCAGGTTGAATGTTCAGTCAGCCATACCAAATTGTCAGCAAACAAATAGCTATGCTGAATCATCTCATTCTGTCTCACAAAATGGTTAGAGAAATTCTATATTTAGCACACCGCCCACAATATTCTGTTGTCACGCTCCGAACTTGTTTAAGGACATTACAACTACAACTACAACATATGAGTGAAGCATGTCAGTATATTCTTTTCATTGCTGCATATTCTTCAATATGAATGGTGATGCATCTGCAATATTATTTTTCAGTGTAAGTAGGTAATCACCTTAAATATGTGCTGACAGTAAATGTAGCTTGAATTGCAATACGAAAACAAACAAACAAAATAAAAGAAATCATGTGTAAGAAATAAAAAAAAGAAAAATCAGCAGTTTGTAAACATGAAACTGATAGCTCAATCAATATCTTTTAAAACATCTTGCCTGTATAAATATAAAAATCACACCTACATATCAAATATAATATATTGCATCATATAATATAATTATATAGTGTAAAATGATATGGCATGACATGATATATGATATAATATATGCATTATATATACGATATATATGATATGACATATATATATATATAGACACACATATGCGTGCACACACACAAAGTGCTTGGGTTATAATTTCCTTTATGGATTTAGTTTCGGACATTAGGGTCTTTTCTATTCCTTTTTCTTTTTTTAGATTCAGTCAACCGGAGTATAAAATTCCAAGTCTCACTAAGAATATTTGTAATTTCATATAAATTTATCGTCGATATATATTCTTTTCTACTCTAGGCACAAGGCCCGAAATTTTAGGGGTGGGGGGAGGGGAGCAGTCGATTAGATCGACCCCAGTGCGCAACTGGTACTTAATTTATCGACTCCCAAGAGGATGAAAGGCAAAGTCGACCTCAGCGGGATTTGAACTCAGAACATAAAGACAGACGAAATACCGCTAAGCATTTCACCCAGTGTGCTAACGTTTCTGCCAGCTCATCGCCTTACCGTTGATATATATTGAAAGCAATTTACAAACCTCTATGTCAAATGACTTTAAGCAATGGTTTACAATGTCATTATTATCGGTTTTGGCGCACCGGTAGAATCATTAGTATGCTGGATAAAATGCTTAGTGGCTTTTCATCTGTCTTTACATTCTGAGTTTAAATTCTGGCAACGTTGACTTTGCTATTCGTCCTTTTGGAGTCAATAAATTAAGTACCAGTCACATACTGGGGTCAATGTAATTGACTTATCCGCTCCCCTGAAGTTGTTGACCGTGTGCCAAAATTTGAAACCACTATTATCAGGTCCTGCATAATGGGATATTTCCTATTATATATGATATAGATCAGAAACACACAAATTAAATACTTTCAAAATATCATTATTTGGTTTGACTTCATTATTACAGTTTATATAATTTGATGCCAGCACAAACTAGCCTGTCCTGACTCTAATGAGGATTTAGAGTTGTATGTTGTATTTGATTTGAGTTGAAAATTCTGGTACCATGCATTGCTTCTTAGCAAAACATGAAATACGCACACACACACACACACACACACACAAATAATACATACATACATACATACATATATATATATTGGAAGACACTTTACGAAAGTGCTTCATAGTGGAATCAAGCCTGGAACCACATGACTAAATATTTTTAAGACGCATATACATTCCTACAGACTGATTATGCATTTGCATGTGAGTACGCATGCATACTGATGTAATTATGGATTAGAAACTGTGTTCAGAGAAAGCTTTAATTCGTCCAGCATGCACTAAATATCTGCCTACGTAGTTGAAACTGTTAGAAACACATAGAAGGCATTTATTTCCTTAGACTCTGAACTATTTTCTTTTTATCTTCAACTATGGACAACTCAAGGGAGGAAAAACTTGCCATAAATATTCTTTACTTTGTTGCACGCCAACTATCTCTTTTTATCTTGAGCAATCAATGTTATATCAGTTTTCCTGTTAGAAGAGGGTTGGTTAGCTAATTCACAAGTGTGGTCTTATGAAATAGCTTCATTTGAGTTAATGACAGAGAAGTAAGAATGAAAGAATCATGGAATGATCAAGGGAATACAGTTACTAAAGAATTGTGAAAGGAATGAAAGTTCCAAGAAATAATGAAAGAATAAAGACATGTTCAAGGGAATAAAGAAAAGAAAAACTAAGAAATATAAATGAAATTATTTTGTTTTGGGGGAATTTGCAAAGAAGGGAGAAAATGTATACTTTTTTTATACTTGTTGCTTATAGTTTTATTTGCTAATGTATTTATATTCTTCAGCCACAAAATATTGCTTATATTAAACTTAATCTCTTGCTAAATTTACAATTTATATAATCTTCTTTTTCTGAAAGAGTATTGA
Organism: Octopus bimaculoides; assembly: GCF_046866305.1. Classification (NCBI taxonomy): domain Eukaryota; kingdom Metazoa; phylum Mollusca; class Cephalopoda; order Octopoda; family Octopodidae; genus Octopus; species Octopus bimaculoides. Next base: position 109,478,366 of record NC_142932.1, on the reverse strand, counting down.
AATTTGCTTCAAGCATTGCAAGATGCAGATGATATAAATGTTTGAGAAGTTGGGGAAAATATGTAAGGTGGTATCAATAAATGAGAAAAGAAGGAAGATATTGTATTACCTAATATAGGTTGTTTAATGCGCTTAAAATATTTTGAGAAAGATTAGCCTTTTCAAATAAAGAAAGACAATAATCAAAGAGTTTGAAGAAAGGTGTTGTCACCAGCAGACCATTCTGGTATGTAGTAATGAAAAGCAATGATGGTTTACAGCATTTATAGTTGTGGTTGGTTAAGACACACGGTACCAGTAGAAACAATTAGTATGATGTGGCAAGAACAACGGCAGTTAGTATCTCGGCAAAAAGGTGTTTGAAAGAGTAGTGGCAAAGATCACTTGACAATAGCTGAACTTCAAGGTTAGCCAGTAAGGTATTTTGTGATTCTCCTTCTGTTAAAAAGGGTAGGATGTATTAAGCAGTTAGATGTGGTAAAATATGTCGTAGTGATGTGGTGAATGTATGTGAAGTAATAAAAGAAAGAGATGAGAGTTACATAATGACAGAGATTTATGCTCAAGGCGCTTATCATGCCTGAGGAATGCTCAGCTACTTAAACATTAATTCAGAAGCAGGTTTTAATTGATCAAACAAGTCAATTCTTATTGTCAGAAGGTGGAAATCCACCCTATATAATTAGATGAATTGCAGTGATGCTGATACTGAATGTCAACCATGTGTTTGAGGGGAATGTTTTGCACACCAAATACAAATACAGTAGGGCCTCACATATCAAATATAGTAAGCTGAAAGCTGATAAATGAGGTTATTCATGCAATTGCTATGTAAACATTTCCTTTAGATATGTATTTAAAAATCTAAAGACAACAGGCAAAGGAGGCAACTCTAATAAAAATGAATTGGAATTTTATAGGAACTGCAGTATGAGATAAATTGAACCAGTTGGTGAAAGCACCGAATATGTTTTAGTCTTATTAAACTTCCTCAGTGATATATATTCTACTCAGTTGGCAATAATAGGAGTGATCAATACACACGCATGCACACACACACACACACACACACACACACACACACACACACACACACACACACACACACACACACACACACACACACACACACACATTTAGGGTTGACTGTTGGAAGAAAGAATATTCACAACCATAGGAGTACATTTATTTTGTTTGAGTCAGTCTCTTACTAATCTGAGTTTTGCCTGGATGGTTATTTTTTTGTTTCCTTGCCAAATGAACACATGCACTATATATTTGTTCTTCACTCATTTATTATTGTCCTTCTTTTATTGTATGTCCATTGTCTGGAAATCTTTCATCATACATCTGTGATCTCTTCAGTGGTTCTTCTATTCCATATGTATCCTCCTGCTCTGTTTAGTCCATTCTGTCTTTCTATGATGTGTATCGTAATCATGCAAAGCAAATTCATGAATATTATATATTCATATATTCTGCTTAGCCAAAGCAATACTTATGACCAGTTTCTAGAAGTCAATATATTTGAATTTCACAGTGTTATATCAATTACTAAATGCATTACAAAAGAACTGGAGAAATACATGAACTACTTAACCAAACACTTTTGCTTCTCTATAAATCCCTAAAAATATGAAACCATGTTTATATATCAGAGAGTTGATTTCTGGGACAATATTGATGGTATGTGCAAAGGCTGTGTTGCAAATTCTGGTTCCTACAAATTAACTATATTTTCTTGGTGTTTGAAGTTGCTAAATTTTCTTACAGGTTTATTTGAATAACCACTCAAACAGCAGTAGTTGTCTTTAATGTGGAACTGGGGTATTTGGAAATGTATTGCTTTGAAGGCACCATGTATTTCCTCACTTGCTTATCTTTTACTATTGAATCTATCATTAAATTGGTAAATAACTTAAAATGTCATTTTCTATTATTCTTGGAGACAGTACTTAGAAAATAAGAACATGTTGAATATTTCCTTTGAATATGAACAAATTAAAATCATTGAAACAAAGAATAAAAAAAGAAAGTATATTTCGTTTTTAATATCTTAATCAAATGCTATCGTGGATACGAGTCTTCTTTCTTTTATCTTTTCTCTTTCAATTACATTGCTTTTTCTCTCTCTCTATCTCTCTCTCTCTCTCTCTCTCTCTCTCTCTCTCTCTCTCTCTCTCTCTCTCTCTCTCACACACACACACACACACACACCATGTAAACACATATACCACCTCACATACTGAATATGACATGGACATGTCTAAATATTAACAGAAGGAAATAAACTAATATTTTGCTGGGAAAACATTGACAGCTTTATTTTTCCCTGTCACTTGTCACTGAGATATTTTTGAAAGTTAAAAAATATATACATATAACTATTTAAAAAAGGTTGAAAGGATTTAAGGAAAAAAAAGAAACAAGAAAATATCAAGAAGATAACTGATTGAAATTACAGAATTTCAACTGCATTGATTATGCAGTTTATAGTTTTCAGTCTTCTGAATTTGTACATAAAAATTCTAAAAAGTATAAGAATATGCAACAATGAGAGAGCTAAACAAGTTCTTTGTGGTAGTTAGTATGGCACTTCATGCTTGTGAATTGAAATATTTCTATAATTGATTCTCCAACTACTATAAAATAGATACTGGTAAAATATTCAAATCAATTCAATTATATTCCCAATGTACTTACAAAATGACTATTGGACCTAACCACTATGAATTCCATCAAAATTATCCTAAGAGATTATTCTAGATTATTTAGGGTGTGCAATGCAAATATCTTTATTGAAAGAGGGTGATGAATGTACCACCAGAGGAAGTGTTATCCTTAGGGTAAATAATATTCAGGTGTAAGTGGATATTGTGGACCAGTATGAATTTGTCAGTATGTGAGCACCAAATAAAGAAATCTCTTACACTGTTCAGGCAGTTTCCAGATCTTTCAGTCTTTCTAATATATATGTCTTCCCCTTTGGTGTGCTGTTGGATTAGTAGAGAATTCACCATCTAACTCACTTTGAACATTCCAGTTATGACTGGTTGAACCTGTGGAAATCTGGTGATCGTACTTAAATTTACCTTCAGCCATATCTATATAATGGTGATCGTACTTAAATTTACCTTCAGCCATATCTATATAATGCTTCTTTTCAACTGGTTGATGTGAACCTCAACTTCTTAGACAACCATGTTGTATATCTGGTGTAAAAGACAGGTTTTGTCTTCCTGTTTGAGCAACAAAAGTATCACATTTCGATGGTTTGTTAATGGTGTGTTTTCATATTGGAAGAATAGATGGTGATGATTTTAGTACAACCTCTGTAGGAAATCTTTATTTAATATCATTCACTGGAAAATGTATATCTAAAAGAGTCAGTAATGTGTGTGTATATGACTGTGTATGCAATTCTGCTTAGGCATAGTGATAATTATAAACAATTGTTGGAACTCAATATACATATACTTTACAGTAAGCCACCAGCTCAGTACAGGACGTAATTTTAATTAAAGAACGGGAAAAAAAATGGAAGTTATTGTGATCTCCTTTATTAGTTTGCAACTGTTTTTATTATAAGAATGCACCCAGAGCTGAATACTCACGCAACATCTTATAGCAGAAACAGCTGTATGGTAATGAGAATAATAATGCACTTTCTGTTCTTTTTCATTCATTCATTCAGTATACATACATATACACACACATACATATACACACATATGCTCACACACACACATAATATAAGGGCTGTAAAATATATAGAAGTATACATTATACATGGTGCAAATATTGGATATAGAACATGCTTCTTGAGGTTGGGTGGACAAATATTTGTTTTTTGATATACGAAACACACACACATACTGTAATATGAACTTCATGAGATAGGAAATGAAAACTCAGTATAAACTAGGATAAAGTATGTCATTTGGAAAGTCACCACTCAAGAGTTTTACTGACTGGAAAACTTTGAAGGATGGTACTTCATGAATGCGTGAATTTCATCGCCTGATGAACCGTTGAGCTAAAATACCATATCATTCAGATATTACATAAGCAATTGGAAAAACTCGAAGTAATGACAATCTTAGAGACTACATATATGTGTGTGTATGTGTATGTAGCATGGTCAAATGATTAAAAAGCTTGCTTCATAATTACAAGCTACCCAAGTTCGATGTTACTGAATAGGGTTTTTTTTTTTTTGGCAGCCAGCTTGATTAATAAATTAGTGGCACGTTAACAGCCTTTACTTTCAATGCTATAATGTACTACAGAATACCATCATCCTTATCATCATCATCATCATCATCATCATTGTCATCATCATCATCATCGTCGTCGTCTTCATCATTAATCATCATCGTTATTGTCATCATCGTTTTGATGTCCACTTTTCCATTCTTGCATGGTTCAGACAGAATTTTTTGAGGCATAATGATAATAATAATAATAATCCTTTTCATTATAGGCACAAATCCTGAAATTTGGGGGAGGGTTAGTCAATTAAATCGGCGTCCCCCACTCTCCCCAGTACTCAACTTGCACTTATTTTATCAACATCCGAAAGGACAAAAGCCAAAGTCAACTCAAGCAGCATTTCAATAATGATAATAATAATAATAATAATAATAATAATAATAATAATAATAATAATAATAATAATAATAAATAATGATAATAATAATATTAATGATAATAATAATAATAATAATAATAATAATAATAATAATAATAATAATAATAATAATAATTAATAATGATAATAATAATATTAATGATAATAATAATAATAATAATAATAATAATTAATAATGATAATAATAATAATAATGATAATAATAATAATCTTTGTATAAAAGAAAATTCTTACTGGGCCCCACCTGCAAGGTTATGTGCTGTTAATCTTGATATGTGATCACCATGTTGAGCACATATGGTTGTGATGTGCCTGGTGTACCCTTATCAGATGGGTAATCATGACGGGTATAAAGGGCTTTGTATATTTTACCCCAGTATCACTTTGATGGCATACACTGCTCTCTCACTCAATAATAATAATAATAATAATAATAATGATAATAATACAGACCTTTGGAAGCTTGTGGTGACAGTAGTAGGATCAATGTTTCTATGAAGTTTACTATTTGTAGTTTTAAGGCAATACCAGTCAAGCCAAAAGAAAGTGAATATATTTTAACTACTTTGATTGGGGAAATAGAATAAGGTTTAAACACAACGGAATATGTAGAAGGAGTCATTATGGAATAGATTGCCTACATCATACATTTATGTGATCAAAGCTGGATAAATTCAGTTAACATATTTATTTTGCAATGCACACAAAAATAACAAACGAATTATTATTAATTGAAAACTAAGACAATGAGCTGACAAGATCATTAGTGTGTCAGATAAAATGTGGAGTGCCATTTCTTCTGAATCATTATGTTCTGATTTCAAATTCTGCCGTGGTCAACTTTACCTTTCTTGCTTTTGGTTTTGATAAAGTAAGGACCAACCAAGGACTGGGGCTGATGTAATCGACTGACCTTATCCTCTTAAAATTGCTGGCTTTATGCCAAAGTTAGATAATTTAACCATAAACTTAAATATGCCTGTTAGTGGCACAGTTAGAAGCTTACATTACTTCAGTTGTATTTATTAACATTTGTATCAATTAGCTTAACCGATAGTGTTTAATTCCAACCAGTGGCAGACTGGGTCTAAAAATATTGGCTGCCAGGAAGCTAAGGGGACCCACCCAAAACAACAAGGGGCCCACCCACAACTACAATGCTATCATTTAATATTTTGTTTGTTAAAAGTATTCTTTTCAACTGTCTACAAACACAGCCAGGCTGAAATGATTAATTGCATTCTTTCAGGAATTAATAACAAATTCTCAAATTTGAGGGGATGGGCCCCTTAGATACTAACATGGGCCCCCATATATGGATTCTAATGGTGCTGGGACCCACTTGCCATCGGGCAAGCTGACAACTTGGCCAGTCCACTACTGATTCCAACTAACTAACAAAAAAGAGTTATTTAAAAAATATAAAAAAAGAATCTATGCTATATACGTGTGGCAATCTTTCTAACTTTAATACATATAAAATGGTGAATAGAGTAAAATGGACTGCCACAATTTAAAGTGAAAGATAAACAAACAATTGTTAATATGTGGCATTATTTGGTAATAATGATGCCACATATTACTACAGTAAGTCCTGGGGTCAATTTGTTTCACTAAAGGTGGTGCTCCAGCATGTCTGCAGTCAAATGGCTGAAACAAATAAAGGAATAAAAGAATAAAAGAATATTTAAGAACAGTAATGATGTAAATTTAAAAGTTTACTTCTGTGTGAAAGTGGTCTTCAGAAGGTCAATTTGATCCAGTTTCTTATCTGGTAGCATTTCGCAATGCCATCTGCTTACCCTATCTTTGTTTTTTTCATGAAACATAAAGAGAAATATAGCTAAAAGGTTCTTAACATCAAAACGCAACCCCCTTCCTACTAGTCAGCACTGCTATAGGATCAATTTGTTAAATTAAAAACTACTTGAAAGCGACCTGCCGTAGTACTCCTGACATGCAAAACATAATAGCACTGAAATCAGTAACACCTAAGGTGATGTGTGCACACATAAAAGCAAGGAAACATGCCTACTTAACCAATCTTGCAACAGCAAATCATTAATATGTGAGGTGGAAGTTATCTCCGTTTACAAGAATGAAAAAACTGAAGCGAAAACAGCATTGGGATGGTTGAGGGCAGCTTCAAAGATTCAAGGATGTGTGTGTGTGTGTATTATTTATGAGAGTATACATATATACATACATATATATATATATATATATATATATATATATATATATATATATATATATATATATAGAGAGAGAGAGAGAGAGAGAGAGAGAGAGAGAGAGAGAGAGAGGGAGAGAGAGGGAGAGAGAAAGACACATGTATGACTGTATAAATATTCACTCATGCATATGTACACACACACACACACACATAAAGTAAGTAGTCTTGTGAAGATTTTTTAGGTGGCTGTTAGTTGAAAGCAATATACTGTTTGGCACACAACCATATTTTTTTTAATATGCTAGTTACTCCTAGTGAAACATAATACAAATCCTTCATACAGTTAGCTATAGTCATTTCTCAAAGTAGAAGTTTTTCTACCATTTTTAGTTCCTTCTATATTGTTTGGTATATTAATTATACTAACCAATATACTAGATTTCAGCTAAATATACAAACCAATATACTAATTATACCCGTTCATATACCAACCAACTGTGTTTCACCTTTCTCTCCTATTAACATGTCTGGTTGAGTCATTTAAAGAGGACTTTCTGTGTTCCTTATCTGTTCTTCATTACAGCTCTATTTTTGCAACCACTTTGCCTTTCATCTTGTTTAGTTGGTTGGTTTAGTCTTTAGTTAGGTTACTTGGATGATTAGTGACACAGTAGTTGATAGATCAGCTACTTCGAGTTACTGTTAACATATTTAATGCAGGACACATCAAAAAGCAAACTAGAAATAATTATGTAGTAAGGAAAAAGAAAAGCCAATATTGTTTGGGATCTGTTTGGTAAGAATGAACACCACTCATGTTTCGGTATTATTATGACCTCATTAGCGAAGCATACTTCATTGTACTTGTCGATGTAATGATTGGTGAATCAGTAAATGAACATGCTACGAATGTCATGGTGGTTGCTTGTTGGTGTATGTTGTATTGTTGAAGACCATCATCAAGCTAGCTGCATGTATAATAAATGAAGCAACTCATGATCTTTTAATTTTTAACATATTTATTGCTGGACATGATTTACTGTGTTGGTTTGTTTACAAAAGAAAGATGCTGATATTATAAGCACTGACTGGGAAGGGAGAATTACGCTGGGTCTTGTGGAAGGCTAGCTGTAGTACATCATGAATGTATGAAATAGTTTCTTGCTCAAGGTGGTGTGTCCGAATGCTTGAGGTGGTCTGGTTTTAGTGGTCTGCCTTCTATAAGTGTCCATTGTGGACTACACAAATGCCTGAGGCCGTCTGATTGAATTAGGTGCCAAACAGTTGGTAATGCTGTTTTAACAATTTTCAACTCTTTAGTTCCATTCAACGATCTAATTCTATATTGGTATTTTCTACTTTATTACATACCCTTAGAAGGACTTCCGAACTCATTACTTTATTCAACAAGCCTCTTAACGTTTTGACCTGTATATTTAGTCTCCTGTGGTGCACTGGTGGCCATTGACATCTGGAAAACTAGAACAGTGAGATCATAACATTCTTTGATGGACGATCCCATAACATTTCCTTTTGATTTTTTTCACGTCTAAAGTTACAATTTTAGATATATGTAAGTTTATACATAGTGACATATTAAGGATGTTTGAAATTAATGGATGTAAAATGCACTTACACACACTCGCATGCATGCATGCACACACACACACACACACACACACACACACACACACACACGTATGTATGTGTGGGCGTGTGTAAGTATGTGTGTAAGCTAATGAAATATTTAATGTAATATAGGGCAATGATTAATTACATAACTTGTTCGTTGATAACCAAAAGCCAAGAATGAAAGATCATTGCTTCAAATAAATTTTTTTGTAAAATACTTTTGTCGTGTGCAACTGATGAAGGAATATTTGGTACCTGAAACGAATTCATAGTTGAATTCTATTTAGCACAAGTAAAAGATTTGAAGATTTAAAAAATGTATCTTCTAAATTTAGTGACTCAGATTCAAAACATTTTGGCAACGAAGATAATGGGAACAAATTAAAAATTTTATCAGACATTATCCACAGAAATCGTATAAGAGTATTTTTTCTTTCAAAGATACATATAATGAGATAAACACTAGCAGTATGAAAAATTCACGTGTAGAACTTGATCATCAAGTGTGCACTTAAATTCACAACTGCTAATGATGCATTTCATTTATCTTAACCTGTCCACATTTTTTTTAGCTTTGTCAACAACAAGCACAATTACAGAACGATCCTTTACCTGGTTTAAGCTCATAGATTCATACCTTCGTTGTACAATGGATGAGAGATTGTCTGAGACTTTAGTTTTGCTTTCCGACAGTTGGCATCTGAGATGGATTATGATAAAGTAATAGATAATTACTTAACAAAAATGAAGCTTATAAGAAAGATGATGAAGTTATTGCATACAATTTCATTTTGTTTGGTTTTGTTTCCATTTTACGCTTAAAATGTACAATAATCAAATAACACTTTTTTGTATAGTTTGTGCTAATTTTGATTTTAAATACAAATTTATGAGCATACTGTAAAAATGTTCTTATTGATTTTTATTTTAAATACAAAATAACTGTTATATATTTCCTTTAAAACTGTATTTTCCTGGCATTTTGTCTATGAATACAAAATTATAAGTATGTACTTCTTTTAGAATTTCATTTTTCTTGTGTTCTGAGTTTAGATACAAAATATCAATTATACACTTTCTTTAAAACTGTATATTCCTAGTGTTTTGATTTTAGATACAGAATAACAATATAGAATAAATCTAAATATATTTCATTTATGTTCTGGCACTTTTTTCCTGGTAAGAAGAGGAGCAATATAATTGGCATTAGAGATATTTTTGAATTATATGGTTAAGAGAACGAGTGAAATTCTTGTCAAAAATAGTTAATTCACCTTCATGAATAATCTCAATGATACACTGGAAAGTGAAAGATTATGTTAAGATATTTTCAGTCTGTGTCTGTTCTGACATTTAAACTGTATGTTGGATTGAACCACATGATAGTTCTAGATCTATTCTTATTTATTATACTTTGAAATATTAAAAAAAAAAAACGGTGTACACACACACTCACACACACACACACACACACACACACACACAAACATCAAATGTGTATTCTTCTTTCTTGCATTATAGCCTATTTTACAGTATATGCAATATTGTATATGGATATTCCTTTTGCATGTGTTGTCAGGAGTTTAACGTTTAGGGCTCTAATATAACTGGTTATTTGTCATGCAGCCTATTGTTGTGTGTGTGTGTGTGTGTGTGTGTGTGTGTGTGTGAATTTTAGCCTAGTTTCCATGTGGTCCAAATGAGTTCTTATTCTCAGTTACTGTACTAAGGTATGGTCATGGACCACATCTCGCTCATACGTTAAATGTTAGCATAGTTTCTACTGCTGGATGCCCTTACTAACACCAACACTTTGCAGAATAGACTTGGTACAGTTTTTCATGGTGGCAGCTCTGTAGAGGTTGTTATCCTCGACAAGACAAGACTAAAGAGCACCTCTAGCCCAACATAGTCTCTGCATGTTTGCCAACCTCTTTACAAAGTGTAATGGGTGCATTTTATTGTTACACCAGCACTAACAAGGCTGTTTTTTACTGCAAGGCAAACAGAGCTTTGCTGCTCGATGTTGTTTCTGTTCTTCTAGGACAACTTGACTATTAAAGTGAGTAATGACAGACACTGAACTAGTGTGAAGGAGAGAATGAAGGGGAAATAAATAAAGTGAGTTGGGTGACAGTATGGAGGAGGATGAGGAAGAAATGAGAGACACGGTGCTATAGGAGTAATGAAGAAACACAGGAATAATAGGAGGTTATCTCTATGGATGTCTGAATAATTAGGCACATGTTTATGTGGTGATGAAACTTCAGGTAATGGCCATGGGAGTCATTAACAGCTAACCTATAAATATATACTGCATATGACACTGAAATATTAGACTTCTTTTCTTCACGGTATAAAGTTTATTTCAGGGTTTGAATTATTTGTTTTATTTTTTGCTAATCTAGAACATAATTAGATTTCTCATGTTCTACTGTTTTACTAAATATGATTTACTTTGTTGTTTTTCGTTTTCTTTCTTTTTATTTTTGATTTTGGTATTATGATCGTGCTTTTCATGTTTGTTGTACACAATCTTTAATGTATGAATTGTGTTATTTTAATGGATGGTGATTATACTGTGTATGTGTTGTGTTTTTGCCATGTTATGTTATTGGTTTCAAAGTTTGGCACAAGGCCAGAAATTTCGGGTAAGTGGGTAAGTTGGTTACATCGACCTCAGCACTCAACTGGTACTTATTTTATTGACCCTGAAAGGATAAAAGGCAAGGTCGACCTTGGCAGCATTTGAACTCAGAATGTAAAGATGGATTACATGCTACTAAGCATTTTGTTCAGCATACTAACGATTCTCCCAGTGGTGTTTGTGTAGGATAAGTACTGTGTCATATAGTAGAGTATGGAATGAAGATTGTATAGGCTGTATTGTCTGAGATATCATTATTGTTGCTTAATCTCAAGTTGGCTTTAATGGAGGAAATCTAAGGTCAAAGAAATTCTAAACAGAAACAACCCATCTTTTTCTTCAGATATAATGTGTTTACAATTGCATTATCCAGTACATCCTTCCAAATAGAAAAGGTAAACAGTAGATTCTTGATTCTGTCTAAGCCCTCAGTTCACTTAACATTCAATTTATTATGTGGAAACAGTAAACTATGACAGGGATTGTAAGCATATTCGTATCTATTATCTTATTTCTGGCTGCGAGTGCACTTTTTAATATTAGTCTCACCCTCCTCAAATATTCTTTCCCCATTTTCTCTTTTATATCTGTGTATTATATATTATCAATTTAATCTACTCTTAAGTACTTATATCAATGATTCCATTCTAATTCTATGATTTTAGAGTCTGGATCAAATTCAAGCTTCTCAGTTTTAATTAGTTTATCTCTCCTCAAAATAGCTTTGCAACATTTGACATTTCACCAAAATTCATGCACAACTTTTGGAAGGTTCCTCAGCTGGGTATTTCTTCTAAATAGTTTTAAATCATCCATGCAGAAGAGGTGGCTTATTTGTCCATGACATTTGTAACTATCTGTTTCATTTAACAAATATGTTGATGGTATCAAAGCAAGGTTGAAGAGTAGTGGGGTAAGGAGTCTCCTCCAAAGATACCTATTATTACAGATACTGGGTTTCTATATATCAATTTTTAATCGCCTTAGAAAGATGCACTTGATTTTACTTTAACATGGCATGGTTGACATACTGTCTTAGTATTGAAACTGCTTTATTTATGCAACATCGCCAATATTGAAGAGTCTGCTATGCTTTGCTAAGCTTTGTTTTCTCTTCCTACTGTCTTCAGTAACTACCTGTTCATCAATAGATGCTTTTTACATCCTTCTGTTCTTCTGGTAAGTTAATATTATGTTTCAAATGAGCAACCATCATATTATTCCGAATAGATGTAAGGGTTTTATATGTTGTTAGCAAACACATTGTTATCATCAGTTTTTACCGGGGGTCTTTAGTGTTGTTGTTTTGCTAATGAATATTGTTTTTCCCTCTAGTAACCAATGAGGTGTTAATTCTAATCTATTTACTAATTCATTGAATGCTGTTACCACATATTCACGACTACTGGCATAGTGTTTCAATCAGAAAATTATTATTTTTATTTCCAAGATCATCATGAGATATTGAATAGTACCTCAATCATTAAAGTCCAAATACTTGCCAGATGTATGGACACGGACACACACACACACACACATGCATATATTTCAGCTAACATATTAGCATAGTTATATGTGATTGCCTAACTGGAAAATAAATGCTATGAATGCTTGATATTAAAAAAGACTCACTCATATCAAGATGGCAAAACAATACAAAAATTCTCAGATCATACCCTCTATGGGCCATAATCAAAATATGGTATAATAAGCAAAAGAAAAAAAAAAGAAAACCATGGAAACTAGAATAGATTAGCTGCCTCTTTCAGACATATGAAGGGATACAGTTAAAAGTTTATGACAGAATTAATAGAAACAGATACTTTGTTTTTGCTGACAGTAACACACAGATACACACACTTTGATATAAAGGAAACTTCCTTCAAAATTCCTATTTTGTTTTTCACACATTAACTTGTGTACGTTAAACTAAGTAAAACATGGGAGAAAGAAATCTAACTGTTTTTTGCAATAAATACATCTAAAGGAAAATGTTTATTGAACCCTTAATATACTACTGTGTGTCCCCAATTTACTATTTTGCTTGCGTGATATGGACTCTGGTAGAGAACCACTGTATGAAATGAACCCTTCCTCATTCATATATACACACAGTGAACCAGTGATTGATCCACTTCAAACCTGTAAGCAACCACTACTTTTACCAATCATGATATAATATTTTTAAAAAAATTAAAATGTGTGAGACTTTGTAAAGTCAATGCTTATAGATTTAGGCTACAATATTTTTAGACAAAGTTTTGAAAGTGTTATCTCTGTTTCTCCATGTTTGAATATTTGTAGAATTGTTTCCTTGTTGATAAAAATATATATATCATATAAAGCTCCTTATGCAGTCCTTTTATGTACACACTTCAAGTAACTTCACTTGCTGTAGCTTGTTAAATATAAAGGGGAGCTAAGTGTGGAAAAAAAAATTACTAGCATGAAAGTGATCTTTCTTGTGTAATTTCCTTCAAAGAATATGCATTTAATCTACTCTATTTACCTCCAGCACAAGGATGGGAAAGCTTTTTAATAGCAGGAGTGAATTGCAGAGGCATAAGAGCACTGGTGATGCATATGTGCTGAGAGAATAATGAATCTTTTTATTTTATAAATTCAAGCCATGAACACAATCACTTGAAGCAACTTTAATTAAAATGTTATTTTAATAAACTAGATGGTTAATAAACATTAATTAAAATGTTGCCTTAATAAACTAGATAGTTATAATACATTAATTATCAAAGCACTAAGTATTCCTCATTGTATTATGCTTTTGATTTACTATATTTTCTTACTATATCTTGTAACTTAATGAGAGCATTGGTTCAGCTTTGCTTTGCTTTGTAAAACAAAGCTCAGAAATGTTAGAAGGGACTGACGATGTGGTATTTCATAGTTGGTTTACAAGATTATCATCTGTAAGTCATGTGATTCTTTGGGAATTCAGCGTTTTGTTAATATATACCTGATGCAATGCCCTACCTTCATTTCAATTATTTTTGAAAATAATGAATTGTTTAGTAAAATAACTTTGTCATTTTTAATCTAATTGTTTGGAACATAGATTAATATAAACTTTTGATGGAAAGTTTCCATTTAAATCACTTTAAAACAAAAAAAGTTTTATTGTAGAATCAGTGGCAAGACTCAGGTGGGTGGTCATCAAAAAAGCTGAGGATTTAATGTTCACATTAGCAAATGGTAAAAAATAATGATTCAATTTTCAATTTATGACTCCAGAAACCTGGATATTTCTCAATATCTACATAGAATTCATAAAATTCCAAAAATTCAAAAAACTATTAAATCTAGATATCAAAATATTATCTGATTGTAAATGAATTAACTCAGGTTGCAAGTTGCTTCAGCTGGCATCACATCAGAGGTGGTTACACATGTTTGTGTTCCAAATTCATAATTTTGAAAATCTTAAAGCCTCTTTTTGGAATTGCTCCAAAAGATTAAAATACTCTTTGGAATTCTCCACCTTCAGTTATAATTTCTGTCCTTTCAGTGTTGGAAAAAGTATCAAACAGAATTTTTCCAGTTGTGTTAAGTGAACTCACAACGTTGATTCAAAGCTATTGTTATTTGTGTACAAACTAAAGTGATATGCCGATTTGGTCTTTGCAACCCTATATCTGGACCAGTTAGTGATCATCATCATCATCGTTTAACGTCCACTTTCCATGCTAGCATGGGTTGGACGATTTGACTGAGGACTGGCGAACCAGATGGCTACACCAGGCTCCAATCTGATTTGGCAGAGTTTCTGCAGCTGGATGCCCTTCCTAACACCAACCACTCCAAGAGTGTAGTGGGTGCTTTTATGTGCTATTGGCACGAAGGCCAGTCAAGCGGTACTGGCAACGGCCACACTCAAAATAGTGTATTTTACGTGCCACCTGCACAGAAGCCAGTCCAGCGGCGCTGGTAATGATCTCGCTCGAGAACCAAAAATACCAAATCATATTACCATTCAATGTCCTTAGTACTTTCTCATTTAATCTTCCAGTTCAGTTGTGAGCCAGAGAACATGACATTGGTAAATTAAATCACACACCATATTTTTATTTTCAGTTCCATCCAAATTACTTTAAACACTCTCGTGTTCAATAATTAATCCTTCACAAATATATTTTGTTACATCTTTCATCACATTATTCAGTTATAGAAAATCCTCCTCCTCCTTGTTGTCATTGCTATTAATTCATGTTGGCATAGATTAAATGGTTTGATAGGATCTCATGAAGACTGTATCGATCACCAAAAATTTTGTTGGTGAAAACCAGTCGACAGTTCTCCAATTCTTTTTCCCTCCCATTTGAGATCCTGCCATGGATGGTGCACTATCTGTGACTATGCTACAAAGATGGTACAAGGTGGAAGCATCTACACAGTTACATAACCTACTAGAAATAAACTGCTAAATCTTCCTCTAATTAAACACTGCTGTCTTCAGTGAAGAAAGATACAATGCCCAATACATTCCCTAATGTACAGAAAAAATGAAATGGTCAAAGCTGAAATGCTTTTGATTATGTGTTTGCTTGACCAAGACAGGCTGTAGCTTTGTAACAACAGTGCTAAGTTTCTCATAGGATAAATAAGAATTAATTATTGCTGATATTCATTATAATCATTTAATATCTGTTTTCCTATGCTGGCATAGGTTGGACATTTTGGCAGAGTCCACTGAGTCTCAGAGTTGCTTCAAGCCCCCACTGTCAGCTTTGGCATGGTTCTACAGCTAGATGTCCTTCCTAACACCAACCACTTTACAGTGTGCAATGGGTGGATCTCTTGTGATCCCTAGAAGTAGTGAGGTCACCAAGCAACATGCAAAACAAAGAAAAGAAAGGAAAAGGAAAAAGCCTCGACTGAGTTGGAGTGTATTTGAGAGAGGAGGAGAAAGAGGTGGCTTCATGCCAGGTATTGAAAGCCAAATGAGCACCCCTGGTAGTCTCGGGTATCAATTTTAAAGCAAGTAGATGTATTCATGCCATAAAGTTTGTCATATTTCCACATACAAATCATATGAGTGGGTGCTGAAAAGTTCCTGGCTTTGGGTAAAAGAATTGCAGAAGGGTTGGTTAATTATGATTTTACTCAACATATTCCCTTCTCAGATTCATGCACTTATTGCAGTGGTCTTTCAGTTTTCCTAAGCCCTGTATAAAAACTCAGAAGTTTGGGCCTCCTGCCAGGCCTTTCGTGATACCCTTAAAGCAGGAACTTTTCAGCATACCCGACTAAACAACTTTACTGTCATTGTTTGTATTTGTATATCTGCTGTCTTATCAGCAACCATCAGGTAACACACAAATTCTGGGGCTGCTGATTTCAACAATACTTGGGTATCGTTTATTATGTCTTTTATACAGTCAGAAACTGTGAACCTTGATAAACCAGCCTGATATTTTCTGAAATTAAAATTCACCCAACAGCAGCTGAATACTTTTCACTTTAGCTGTGTGGTTTCACTTACATGCATTAGAGAAAGTATTTTCATTAACATGTCTTTTGAAAATATATTCCTGTTTGTATAAAAATTCTTATAAAAGTGTTATCTCATCTAAGCACATATACTTCTAATACAAATATATAAATGCTAACATGACAATATATATATATATAGAATATATAGAAGGTAATTATAAGAGTTACATTTTCCACATGTATGTATATATTATAAAAGGTTGAAGTTGTGAATACAGGAGGCATTTGATAAGGTGTCATCGATACTGCTTTCAAAAGTATTCAGCATTTGTTTCTTTCACATATACTAATTTTATAGATATTTAATGAATTAGTATTTAACCCTAGACGAAACCTGATTGATCAGAGTTGTGTTCAAACACCCTTCATTCATAATCATTCGGTCTTTTCGAAATTATCTAAGATTATGTTATTGCATGTTTTTTTCTTCATTGAAGACAATTGGCTGCTATTTCTAGAAGATTGAGCAACTATCTAGAGGCTCTATCTCCTGACACTTGATATGTGTATTACTACAGAAGATAACATATGACTGGATATCTTTTCTATAATATCTTTTCTATTATAAAACATTTTAAAATTCATAGAAGAGCATGCCACTGACAATATGAATCAAGACTATATGCATCAAAATTCACAAGAACCAATGACTTTTTCTGACTGTTCAGCTTTCTTTCCTTCTCCTTTTCTCTCCCTTTCTGTCTCTATGTCCCCATATATATATATATATATATATATATATATATATATATATCATCATCATCGTTTAACGTCCGCTTTCCATGCTAGCATGGGTTGGACGACTTGACTGAGGACTGGTGAAACCGGATGGCAACACCAGGCTCCAATCTAAATTTGGCAGAGTTTCTACAGCTGGATGCCCTTCCTAATGCCAACCACTCAGAGAGTGTAGTAGGTGCTTTTACGTGTCACCTGCACGAAGGTCAGTCAGGCGATACTGGCATATATATCATCATCATCATCATCATCATCATCGTTTAACGTCCGCTTTCCATGCTAGCATGGGTTGGACGATTTGACTGAGGACTGGTGAAACCGGATGGCAACACCAGGCTCCAGTCTAATTTAGCAGAGTTTCTACAGCTGGATGCCCTTCCTAACGCCAACCACTCAGAGAGTGTAGTGGGTGCTTTTACGTGTCACCCGCACGAAAACGGCCACGCTCGAAATGGTGTCTTTTATGTGCCACCCGCACAGCCAGTCCAGGGGCACTGGCAACGATCTCGCTCGAAAATCCTACGGGAGCCAGTCAGGCGGTACTGACAACGGCCACACTCAAAATGGTGCATCTCATGTGCCACCCGCACAAGAACCAGTCCAGGGGCACTGGCAACGATCTTACTTGGCTTGCCGGGTCTTCTCACGCACAGCACATTTCCAAAGGTCTCGGTCAGTAGTCATCGCCTCGGTGAGGCCCAATGTACGAAGGTCTTGCCTCACCACCTCAGCCCAGGTCTTCCTGGGCCTACCTCTTCCACGGGTTCCCTCAACTGTTAGGGTGTGGCACTTTTTCACGCAGCTATCCTCATCCATTCTCACCACATGTCCATACCAGCGCAATCGTCTCTCTTGCACACCACAACTGATGCTTCTAATGTTCAGCTTTTCTCTCAAGATACTTACACTCTGACGGGTATTCACATTGACATTACACATCCAACGGAGCATACTGGCTTCATTCCTTGCGAGCTTATATATATATATAAAGGACCACTCTGTCGATTATGACAACAAGGGTCCCAGTTGATGCGATCAATGGAACAGCCTGCTCATGAAATTAACATGAAAGTGGTTGAGTACTCTACAGACACATGTACCCCTAACGTAGTTCTCAGGGAGACTCAGCATGACAAATAGCGTGACAAGGCCAGCCCTTTGAAATACAGGTACTACTCATTTTTGTCAGCTGAGTGGACTGGAGCAACTTGAAATAAAGTGTCTTGCTCAAGGACACAACGAGTCACCAGGAAGTGAACTCACGACCTTACAATCATGAGCTGAACGCCCTAACCACTAAGCTATGTGCCTTCACATATATATATGTATCTGTGTGTGTGTGTGTGTATGTAATATATATATATATATATATGTTTATGCTTGTGTGTGTATGTATGTGTATATATATATATATATATATATATATATATATATATATATATATATATGTATTAATTACTGGTGAAGGCTGGTTTCTAGGGTTATCCTGAGTTTCTCGCCATAAAGGGTACCTTTATGGTGTATCTTCAGACCCTAAAACGTTTTGGCTTATGGCCTCTTTAAAATATTTTAAAGAGGCCATAAGCCAACAGGTATCCTTTATGGCAAGAAACCAAGGGTAACCCAAGAAACCAGCCTTCACCAGGAATTAATACAGACTGCTCTATATCTTAGAGTGTGCTTCTCCAAATTTATGTTTTTCTAAAAAAAATGATATATATTATATATGTCACTAGCAAACAGACTATCAGATGTTGTTATACACTACTGGTCACAATGCACTTCCTTACATTACTGTAGCTTTGTATATGTGTGTGTGTGTGTGTGTGTGTGTGTGTGTGTGTGTGTGTGTGTGTGCGAAACTGAGTATTACCATTTTGGTTGATAACTGATGAAGAATTAGGGACCCACTATGTCTGTTGTACACTCAGTATATGTATGTATTTTATCTGTCGTTTATTTACAATGCATTTTTTCATTTATGATATATATATACATATATATATATATACATATATATGTTGATATAAATATATGTATATATATATATATATATATATATATATATATATATATATATACATATATATATATTGATCTATCTTGGAGTGTGCTTCTTTAGAATTATGTTTTCTACAAGCAGTATATATATATGGGAACTTCACATTTATCGAGCACTCTAACATTTTTAAGTGAAACACTTAATAAATGCGAAGTTTTACATGAAGCTATTAGTAGCACCATCAAATTACACACACACATGTGTGAATGTGTGTGTGCATGAGCATTTGCATGTATCTATACATGAATATATGGAGGGAGAGACAGATATACACATATATATGGGGAAAGAGATAAATTGATGTGTGTGTATATGTGTGTGTGAATGTGTGTGTGTGTGTGTGTAAGTGTGAAAGAGACTGAGATTATCTGTGTGCATTGTAATGAGACACACACAAACTTCTCAATGCATATTGTAACTCTTCTAAACTAAGTACTTTTTTAATTAAAGAGCTCAGCAATTAATTAAATGTTCAGACAACTACAGTTAAATGTGAAAGAAATAAAATGAAAATCTATCTTCAATACACCAA
>NC_142932.1:109453420-109455920 GCF_046866305.1 Octopus bimaculoides | reverse complement strand
GAGGGTCATTAGACCAATAATAATAACACATGCACTGGTTCAATAGCACTACTTTATTGTTAGTCACATTACTTTCATTACTATTCATGGGTTAGATATTTAACCAATTGACTAATAATCGTTTCTACTACAGGCACAAAGCCTGAAATTTGGGGGGAAGGGGTAAGTCAATTACATTGATCCAAGTATGCAACTGGTACTTAATTTATTGACCCCAAAAAGATGAAAGCTAAAGTCAACCTCGGCAGAATTTGAACTCAGAACGTAGCGGAAGACGAAATACCACTAAGCATTTCGCCCGGCATGCTAACAATTCTGCCAGCTCACTGCCTAACCAATTGACTAATAATAAAGAAGTGATACTAAACCAGTGCATGTGTTATTATTATTGGTGTTATGGCCCCTCTCAAGACACAAAAAGACTTGTTTCAAACTCATGAATTCACATCAAGAATCTTACAAACCAAATACAAAAACGAAGTATATGTATGCATGTGTGTATGTATATATATATATATATATATATATATATATATATATATATATATATATATATATATATATAGAGAGAGAGAGAGAGAGAGAGAGAGAGAGAGAGAGAGAGAGATTCAAGGTGAATATGGTACTTAAGTTTAGGCACCAGAATTAAGTATGGTATTATCCATACAATTCCAAAATAAGGTGATTAAAATCAAAATAAGCAACAAGGATATTCAAAGCTAATGCAGTACTGCATTAACTTTGAATATCCTTGTTGCTTACTTTGATATATATTTATATATGTATATATCATCATCATCATCATCGTCGTTTAACGTTCGCTTTCCATGTTAGCATGGGTTGGGCGATTTGACTGAAGACTGGTGAACCGGATGGCTGCACCAGGCTCCGATCTGATCTGGCAGAGTTTCTACAGCTGGATGCCCTTCCTAACGCCAACCACTCCAAGAGATGATATATATATATATATCATCATCATCATCATCATCATCGTCGTCGTCGTTTAATGTCCTTCTTCCATGCATGCATGGGTAGGACAGTTGACAGGAGCTGGTCAAGTAGAAAAAATACCCTAGGTTGCTGTATCTGTTTTGGCAGGGATTTTATGGCTGGATGCCCTTCCTAACACTAACCACTCCACAAAATGGAAACCACTCCTTGCATGAAAAAAAAAAATGGGGCAGTCATTGTTGGGACATGTTTGATTAAAAGATCTGTTTAAGCATTTCATTAACATATTTGTCGAAATACACTTCCTTTGCTTCAATTAATTTTTAAAATAATGAAGTATTTAGTAAAATAACTTTATCACTATTTAACTGACGTTTGGAACATAATATTAAATTTTAATTGAAGTTTTCAACTTGGATCACTTTAAAAGAGAGAATTCGTATCACAGAACCAGTATTGGACAAGTCAGTAACAACAGGATTAATCAAGGCTGACATGAGGCTATATATTTGACCAGAAAGACTTTGATTATTCATTTACTTAATGAAGATAGAGCTGAGGATTAAACAACAGCCAAACTACAACAATAACAACAATCTAAACCCACAGCTACTCTATTTACTTCAAAATACATACATACATACATACATGCATACATGCATACATACACACACACACACACACACACACACACACACACACACACACACACACACACACACACACATATATATATATATATATATATATATATATAACTAGAGGAGAAGTTTTCAGGTGTGGAAGCAAGGTCTAGAATTGAAGGGCCTTAGAGTCAACCTAGCTAAAACCAAAATCCTAATAAGTAGGAAGGTAGATAAAACACAAACCCCTTCAGGTAGATGGCCCTGCTCAGTATGTAGAAAAGGAGTAGGTAGTAACTCTATAAGATGTACCCGGTGCAAGCTATGGACACATAAGAGGTGCAGCAACATCAAAGGCAGGTTAACTAGCAAGTTAGTTTTTGTTTGTGGCAGATGTTCAGGTGCAATAAAGACTGCAAACAAACAGGAAACAACTTCTATCTCATTCCAGGGTGAAAAACTAGAGGTAGTCGATAGCTTCCGCTATCTGGGCGACCAAGTTAGTAGTGGGGGTGGGTGCGCTGAAAGTGTAGCTGCTAGAATAAGAATAGCCTGGGCAAAGTTTAGAGAGCTCTTACCCCTGCTGGTGACAAAGGGACTCTCACTCAGAGTAAAAGGCAGACTGTATGACGCATGCGTACGAACAACCATGCTACATGGCAGTGAAACATGGGCTGTAACTGCTGAGGACATACGTAAGCTCACAAGGAATGAAGCCAGTATGCTCCGTTGGATGTGTAATGTCAATGTGAATACCCGTCAGAGTGTAAGTATCTTGAGAGAAAAGCTGAACATTAGAAGCATCAGTTGTGGCGTGCAAGAGAGACGATTGCGCTGGTATGGACATGTGGTGAGAATGGAGGAGGATAGCTGCGTGAAAAAGTGCCACACCCTAACAGTTGAGGGAACCCGTGGAAGAGGTAGGC
>NC_142932.1:109445920-109448420 GCF_046866305.1 Octopus bimaculoides | reverse complement strand
GCCATAGAAATTCTGCTTCAACAAATTCCATCTAATCCATACAAGCATGGAAAAATCAGCATTAGCATTTTGATAAGACATATATATATATAACATACATAAGAAATATGGGACGAGAATGCTTTTGGGTCCCAGAGAGGGAATACTTAGGGGATCTTCACAAAATTCTAAGGAACTGTGATTTGATATTTTTTGAGGTGGGGAAATAGTGGGCTAGTAGACAGTCATAGGACCCTCATCTTGACTCTCCAGGTCCCAGACTGATGTACCAATATATCAATGCACTGGCTGAACTTATAAGCTCTGTATATAACTTTATGCAACTATTTGCAAAAGCACAAACTTACAGAAACCCATCCCCATTGACTCCCACAAAGTAAAATGAATACAAATCATTATGTGTGCATGTGCAAATACATATGAATATGCATGAGTATGTGTATGTATATATGAGTGTGTGTGTGTGTGTATGTGTATGTGCATGCACATATGCACTTGCGTATGCTGTGTGCTAAAATGTATGTATGTATATTTAATTGATACAGATGTATATTTATTTACAAAAATACATCATTATATATTAATACATATATATATATGTGTGTGTGTGTGTGTGTGTGTGTGTGTCAATATATATATGTCAATAATGCTATACAAGCATACAAACATATCAACCAATGTACAAACATGACTACCTAAATATGCTTAAAAGATAATGCACCATCAGAATATTATATTAATATTTACCTTTAGGCTAATATACTAATGTTCTGTTCTGGCAATTTTCCATGGAACCCATATTATCCTATTCAGCAGGCTAAGCGTGTATGTAATATATACGTGTGTTTGTATGTACGTGCTTGTGTGAGTTTGTATACATACAGACATACATACATATATACATACATACATACATACATACATACACACGTGTATATATGTATGGAGGGATAAGATCAAAACAAGAAGTATCTAATATTTATAACACAAGAGATAAATTTAGACTCACAGAGACCATAACAACTTGATAGATGTGCGGGAGGCATAATGCTGCCTTTGCTTATTCAAAGGTAGATATTATTTACCAGAGAAGAAAAGACATATTTGCAAGATAGGTTTCCAAGAAATTGGTAATTTAGTAAATCTATTTACCTTGCCTAAACATTGTTCCCCATTATATTTAAAATCACTAATTTTGGAAGTAATGGGTCATCAAAACAGCAATTTCACGTCATCATCGTCATCGTTGTTGTCACCACCACCACCACCAATGTTGACAGGAAAAGTTGCAGTGCATATCTTTAACTTTTTGTTTGACCCCTGTACTTATTTTTAAAATCTGGTACTTATTTTATTAATTGCTTTATGCCAAACCACTAAGTTACAGGGATGTAAACAAACCAACAGTGGTTGTCAAGCAGTGGAAGAGAACAAAGACAAAGATGCATACATACACACATATACATATGAAGGGCTTCTATGTAGTTTCCAATCACTAAATTCATTCACAAGGCATTGGTCGACTTGAGGCTACAATAGAAGACACTTGCCCAAGGTGATGTATAGTGGAACTGAACCCAAAGCCATATGGTTGCAAAACAAGCTTATTAGCTAAACAACAGCCGCACCTGCATTATTAAGAAATACAAGTAACCCACCTTTTATGAATACGTGTGCCTTTCTATGTATAGAAACGGGTGGAAGGAACTCTGTGGAGTGTACTGTGTCTAAATAATCAGATGAGAAAAACAAAAAAACACAGTAAATTCTAGGAAACTGGTGAAAATCTGTATCATCAGTAAATAGATGGATAAATGAATAAAATAAATAAATAAATAGATAGATAAATGAGTAAATAAGTGAATAAATAAATAAAGGTAATAGATTTAATAAAATTCATTCGTGTATCCTCAGCAGAGATGAATTCTGACATTTAGAGCAGGGTCCTTTTAGGAATTTTATATCCTGCTCAAGTAGCACCAAGGAAGGAGAGTACAAATAGCATCACTATTGAAAAGTAAAAAACCATTGTGTTTTCCACTTGACAGCGGAGGAAGGGAAAGTATATTTGTAGCATAAGCTCTATGCAAAATCATCATCATCATCATAATCATCATCCTCGTCGTCGTCATCATCGTCGTCGTAATCATCATCATCATCATCACCATCAATATTATTATTATTGAGTGAGAGAGCAGTGCATGCCATCAAAGTGACACTGGGATAAAATATACGAAGCCCAATATACCCATCATGACTACCCGTCTGATAAGGGTACACCAGGCACATGCATCACAACCATATGTACGTGACACGGTGATCTCATATCTCGCAGGTGGGGCCCAGTTAGAATTTTCTTCAGGTCGGGTAGCCCATCCCACTCAAACGGACCCTGAATAAGGTTTGTTTAAGGATGTTGAGCAAAACACCCATGTTTCCAAAGGTCAATTATTCAAACACCAAAGAATTCCTCTCCACACATGGCTATGATGCTCCCCCA
>NC_142932.1:109233420-109255920 GCF_046866305.1 Octopus bimaculoides | reverse complement strand
CTCAGAGTAACGGTTTTTTTTGTTATATTTCTGTTGCTTTTAAATAAAGCATATTACTCTACCTCTGGTATTTGAGTACTCTTTTTTCCACCTTGTTGCACATTTCATGTGCTTACTCCGGTATATATATATATATATATATATATATATATATATATATATATATATATATATACAGATAAGAAAACAAATGGAGCAACAATTAACAATTAGAAGTTGATCATTGCCATTAAATGGTCATAGTTTAATTATAGATAAAATAACATTTACAGCTGTTTCAGTTTGTGATTTTTGAGGTAAGATTGCATTTATTTCGTTCCATGTAACAAACATCATCAGAATAATTTGGACTTTATCAGAAGAATATCAACATGAGAAAAAAAGAAACAGAAAAAGAAAAAGAAAGGAAAAAAAGGAAAAGAGTTAAGTCCTTAGACTTACATATACTCTTTTACTTGTTTCAGTTATTTGACTGTGGCCATGCTGGAGCACCGCCTTTAGTCGAGCAAATAGACCCCAGGACTTATTCTTTGTAAGCCTAGTACTTATTCTAACGGTCACTTTTGCTGAACCGTTAAGTTACGGGGACGTAAACACATCACCATCGGTTGTCAAGCGATGTTGAGGGACAAACACAGACACACACATATATATATACATATATACGATGGGCTTCTTTCAGTTTCCGTCTACCAAATCCACTCACAAGGCTTTGGTCGGCCTGAGGCTATAGTAGAAGACACTTGCCCAAGGTGCCATGCAGTGAGACTGAACCCGGAACCATGTGGTTTGTAAGCAAGCTACTTACCACACAGTCACTCCTACACCTATATATACATATACACACACACACACACATATATATATATATATATATATATATATATATATATATATATATATATACGTACATACATACATACATATATATCATCATCATCATCATTGTTTAACGTCCGCTTTCCATGCTAGCATGGGTTGGACGAAGGAGCCAGTCCAGCGGCACTGGCAATGATCTCGCTCGAATGATTTCTAACGTGCCACCGGCACAAGTACCAGTAAGGCGATGCTGGTAACAATCACGCTCAAATGGTGCTATTTACGTGCCACTAGCATGGAAGCCAGAGAGCTGCTCTGGCAATGACCATGCTCGGACAGTGCTGTCAGTGTTCCACTGGCACAGGTGCCAGTCATCGAATATGGTTCAATTACAATTTCGTTTTCACTTGCCCCAACAGGTCTTCACAAGCAGAGTTTAGTGTCCAATGTCCTGTACCCAGATATGCACCTATACATACAGGTGGATGTCGGTATGCACATACCTGTACGTATATATGCATATACTCATTTACTATTTGTTTTTATATA
This sequence comes from Octopus bimaculoides, assembly GCF_046866305.1. NCBI lineage: Eukaryota > Metazoa > Mollusca > Cephalopoda > Octopoda > Octopodidae > Octopus > Octopus bimaculoides. The sequence continues at coordinate 109,254,552 of NC_142932.1, read as the reverse complement.
TATATATATATATATATATATATATATATATATATATATATATATATATATATACATGTAAATATCAATCCTGTTCATACAACGACTGAGGCAAACTAGTCGGTATACAGCACTTACTCGGTATTACCTGTATCCTCTTGGGTTTGGTTAAATCCAATACCCTCCTCAACCTTATATATATATATATATATATATATATATATATATATATATATATATATATATATATATGTATGTATATGATGGTTTTTTATCATGGTTGTACATAAACACATCATTTTACTGTTACTCATGTTGAAAAGAGTACAAAACTGCATATCCAGAAATGAATGTCATCCTTCAGAACTATCTTGATATCAGCTAATTTTCAGTTTTGAGTTTTCAAGTCTATCTCCTCTGTATGTTCTAATTTCATTGTCTTTATAAATTTCTTAGACGACCAATTTTCATCAGATACACTCAGATCAATTAAAATTTGTTGGTAGATTATTTGTTGCTTCAACTGTAAATACATGTTTGAACAGGGTTGAACAGCAAATCGTGAATATAATTTTAAACAAAGCAAACTAGTTTTGCTGTTGTTGTTGTTGTTGTTGCCATTGAGGTTTATCACCAAGTCAGCCTTGACCAAGCAGATATATGATCAAAAGCATTTCAACTGTGACTTCTCTCATGCGAGTCAATTTTTTAATATACATATATATACATACACATGCACACATACACACAAACATATATGTATGCATATGTGGAGGTATATATATATATATATATGTATATAGGGCATCCAGCTGTAGAAACTCTGCCAAATCAGACTGGAGCCTGGTGTTGCCATCCGGTTTCACCAGTCCTCAGTCAAATCGTCCAACCCATGCTAGCATGGAAAGCGGACGTTAAACGATGATGATGATGATATATATATATATATATATATATATATATATATATATATATATATATATATATATGTATATATATATATATATATATATATATATATATATGTATATGTATATATGTATATATATATATATATATATATATAAATATATATATATGTATGTATGTATATATACACATATATTTTCATGCATATATGTGTGTGTTTACGCAAGTTTGCATATATACGCTCACATATATCTATATGCACACATATATTTGTTCATATATATATATACACACACACTCACACTTACACATATATACACATGCGAGTCAACTTTTTAATATACATATATATACATACACCTGCACACAAACACACAAACATATATGCATACATATGTATCTATATATATATATATATATATAACACAACTCCACTATTTACTGACTTATTTATATATATATATATATACACGTATATTTTCATGCATGTATGTGCGTGTTTATGTAAGTTTGCATATATACGCTCACATATATGTATATGCACACATATATTTGTTCATATATATATGTATACACACACACACACACTTACACATATATACACTTAATATCAGTATTGATCGTTTTCTTTGAAGTTATACTATTAAAATGTCTTTTCAAAGCATACAATCATTATCATCATCATCGTCATCGTTTTATGGTCCACTTTTCCATGCTTCCATTGGTCAGACAGAATTCATTAAGACAGGTTTACTACAGTCAGATGGCCTTCCTGTCACCAGCTTCCACCTATCTTCCAAGCAAGGTAATATTTCCCCTTTGTTGGGTGTGTTTTCATGGAAGGCTGGAAATGAGGACTCTACTTATATGACAGTGACATTCATTATATAACTTTTACACAATGCCAAGACAAACATGCATATACATTTATATTCACATACATACATACATACATTCATACATACATACATACAAACATACATACATACATACATTCATACATGATGTCTGCCCCCTCATTATCGAGTATGGCCATTGCACAAAGCTTAACTTAACGGTGCTGTGATCGAATGTGACTTTTTAGCCCAGCCAAAGATCTATAATGTCTTGCACATACATACATACATACATACACTACGAGTTTCTTTCATTTGATTTTTCTACTAAATCCACTCATGAGGTTTTGATTAGCCTAACGCTGTATAGTAAATGACATTTGCTCAAGGTGCCATACAGTGGGACTGAACACTAAAACACATGAGTGGGAGGCAAATTTCTTAACCACACAGCCACACACTCTATGGCAACATTGCAGCTGGTTTAAGGTGTGCACCCCTTGGCTGGGTGTATTTTCAGGATTAGCCTCATTGATATTACCAATGATTCTTTATTTTCAATAATGATGATTATCTGTGATATTGACAAGGGAACAAGATGATATGAAAGAAAATAGAGAAGAAATTAAAAGAGTTACAGAATTATGAGCATTTCTATGGCATAGAATGATACAAAATATATCTAGGCTGTTGATGATAAAACAATATTTACTTGTTTATGATTTTTATCCGAAATTTTCCAAATGAAAACTCATTTTTAAATTCAAAGGCTAAAATATTGGTGGTAGAATGAAGAATTTCATCTATCTTTAAGAGCCATCTAAAGATATCAGTTTGTTTAGTGCTAAATGTTTATAAACACTTTCCTTTGAACAAGTTTTTCTATCATCTATTTTCATAGCTGCAGAGTTTCTATTCACCATTCCTTTTTGATCTGTATTTAACATTAAATATCATTTTTAAAATATTCAAGTATAAAATGTGAGTGATATTTGTTAACTCTTTTTCTGATATTGTTGATATATATATATATATATATATATATATATATATATATATATATATTTCATACTTATCACCACAAGCTGAAAGATTTCAGTTGCTATTTCTGATGTACTATTGAAATGAACAATAATAAGATATGGTTGCTAATTTATAAGGCTGAAGATTTATCCTCCAGCCACCTCCAAACATTTCTTATTGCAATCTAATCAGTTGTATACTGTTGCAATTTACAAAGAAACTTTGTGAAGGTCAAGGTGGTGTCCCAGCATGGCTGCACTCTAATGACTGAAACAGGTTAAAGATAAAAGATACAAAATTTAAAATTCTTTCTAGGAAATTGTATTGAGTTATGGCATTCATGGCATGGTACCTTGGGAAAGTGTCTTCTATTGTAGACTGGGCTAATAATGCCTCGTGAATGAATTTGGTAGATAGAAACTGTGTTGAAGTCTTGTGTAAATATATATACATATGTATATAGGTATGTGTGTATGCGTGTGTGTGTGTGTGTGTATATATGTAGGCACAGGAGTGGCTGTGTGGTAAGTAGCTTGCTTACCAACTACATGGTTCCAGGCTCAGTTCCAGTGTGTGGCACCTTGTGTGTTTTCTACTATACCTATGGGCGAACCAAAACCTTGTGAGTGATTTTGGTAGACAGAAACTGAAAGAAGCCCACCGTATATATATATATATATATATATATATATAAATATAATGTGTGTGTGTGTATGTTTGTCCTTCCCCCCAACATCGCTTGACAACCGATGCTGGTGTGTTTACATCCCCGTAACTTAGCAGTTCGGCAAAAGAGACCAATAGAATAAGTACTAGGCTTACAAAGAATAAGTCCTGGGGTTGATTTGCTTGACCAAAGGTGGTGCTCCAGCATGGCCGCAGTCAAATGGCTAAAACAAATAAAAGAATAAAATAATGGTGCATCAGCATGGCCGCAGCTTTAAGCTGAAACTTTAAAAATAAAAAAAAAATATACATATATGCACACACACACACACACACACACACATACACACACACACACACACACACACACACACACACATATATATATATATATACATATATTTAGAACGCGCTTCATATATAAATATATATGTTTGTGTGTGTCTGTGAGTGTTTGTAACCAGTACCCCACCACTTGACAATCAATAGTGTTGGTTTGTTTACATCCCCAGAAATTAGCAGTTTGGCAAAAAAAGGATTCTGATTTTAGTTAACAACAATAACCCTGCTTTTGATCTTAAACATAAATCATACATATTATCAATGAAACGAGAATGATCAAAGAAACTAAAGATGGTCTGCATGAACAACTGCAAACACCTATGCAATAAGAAGTGAATACTAATAGTTTTGACTGGGTACATCTTTGGAAGAGAAATAAGAAAACTATTTCATGTAAGAGCTACTCTTTGAGGAAGAAATATGTGAAAGTTTAGCTCTTTACCTTCTCCCATTACACATGTGTATTTGCATGCATATATAGGCATTGTTTTTTCTGTGTCTGTAAATATATTTTGCTAGGCTGGTTTCACCTTTATCTTCTTCCTTTCTCTCTTCTTCTTTCTGTTTCTTCTATTCTTTTTTCCTTTCTTCTTCTGTTCTAGAAATTATCCTTCATTTTCTTTCCCTCGCCCTTGATTTCATTCTGACTCCTCTCCCTCATTTAACCCTTATTTTTGCTAACCCCACTATTTGAACTGCATTTGCTAATCTTGTGTTGATGGGGGAAACCAAACTTATTGTAATGTCTTCATGTGACTGGCCACTGGTTACATACCCATAACGTTTTTCACATTTCATCCACAAATTATAATTATTATGATTATCATGTAACTCCAGGCTTCCTGAAACAGCTGCTGAGTTAAGAAATTACATATTTTCTTCATATATATCTATAACAAGCCTGTGTTTAACTCCAGTACTACTTCCATATCAGCTCAGTTTGGATTTCTCTTACAGCCATTCTTGATGGTACAATCCTGTTGAGCACTGCTATGTGTTTTCTATACTGAACATACCCAGCTTTTCCATATTGTCTGTATCATTTTATATGTGCATATGTGGGTGATAAAAATTCTTCTAATTTTTCACTTTCTGCCTTTTGTTTACCCCCCCCACACACACACACACACATACATACAACACTGCTTTTATGTTTTCTGAAGACCTTCTACCTCAATCCATGCTGCTCCACCATCTACTTGCACTCTCTTCACTACAATCATTAACCTTATTCACAACTACCCAACACTCTTCTAATGATAATTAATAGCATGTTGGTAGAGTTCTCTTGCTTTTAGTCTTACTACTATTAAAATATTTACATATATTGAGTTCTTACATGATCGCAAGGCCTGAAATGTGAGTGGGGGAACAAAAGTCTTACTACTTGTAGCACATTCAATACTGAGAAAATTTTCCTAGAAATAGAAATATTCTGCACAAATTTTATCTACACTTGCTTATGAACGTATCTTACTTTAAATATTGTCAATAAACATATATCCAATGACAGAGAGAGATGAATTGTAGAAAATTAGAATGGATGAAAAAAAACTATTTCACAGACCCCTTATTCATGTAAAACATGCAAAATTAGCTGTCAAAATTAATTAGGTTGATGTGAAACAAAGACAGAAAAAAGCGTGCAAATAAAAGATATTAATTAGTGTTGTTGAAAATGTAAAACAGATAAAACTCAAAATCTCCTTAAAGGCAGATCTAAAACTGTCCACAATTAACTTCATCTCATATAAAATGTTCATAGTTTGCTTCATCTAATATAAACAAATCAGTTATGTGTGTAAATGAAGAAATGATTACCTTATCATTTTAATTAAAATAACACGCAATGTCATTTTTTCCCTTATAATGGAATTACATGTGAAAAATTTTAAAATCGTAGGAAAAATGAGCCTTTTAGGATTAGGGAAAAACTAATTGATACATTCTTTTAATGAGAAGTCACTTGGTTTAAACCCACAAATGTTAAAGTAACTTATTTGATATACAAAGACAATTCTTCACTAGAAGTTATTTGTTATGCCAGGGTATAAATACTTTGTATAGATTTCATTAATGTTTGGCAATCACACAGTATTTTGTTTTGCAACCATAATATATTTTTTAAGTACATTACAGGTTTATAGCTTAATACTATATTTCAATTTGTGTTAGCAGTGCGATATTTTCACTTTGAAGTTTATCTTTCATCTTTTACTTGGTTCAGACTGCAACCATGCTGGGGCACTGGCTTGAGGAATTTTTACTCAAATGAATCAACCCCCAGAACTTCTGTTTTTTTAAGCCTGGTACTTATTCTATTGTTCTTAGCGGTTTGGCTAAGTTATGAGGACATAGACCACACCAACACTGGTTGTCAAGTAGTCATGGGAGACAAATATTGAGACAAACACACACATGCACACATATATATACAATGGGCTTCTTTCAGTTTCCATTAACAAAATCTACTCACAAGACTTTGGTCAGCCCGGGGCTATAGTAGAAGACATTTGCCCAAGGTGCCACATGCAATGGTACTGAGTCTGGTTGGGAAGCAAGTTTCCTGTGCCTGTGCCTGTATAGATTTTCTATGCAATTCAAATCCAACACTATACAGATAAACTTTAAAATGTGTATAGATTAGTTGAATTGACCCTCCAAAAACAGCACCAAAGTTCCGAGACAGGGATGTACTCAAGCCATCACATCAAGATTTTTGTAAATCTAGGTTATACTACAAATTTAACAATTACTAACTGCTGTAAAAATGTCTACAGTATAGTGTTTTTCTCTAAAACATAATAGTAAAGATGAAATGTATTTGGAGAATAAAATATTGAACTACGAAACTCAGCTTGCGAAGACCTGTTGGGGCAAGCGAAAGCGAAATTGTGATGGTACCTGTGCCCAGCATCGCCTTTCTGGCACTTGTGCCGGTGACACATGTAAAGACATTCGAGCAAGATCGTTGCCAGTGCCGCTGGACTGGCACTTGTGTAGGTGGCATGTAAAATACACCATTTTGAGCGTGGCCGTTGCCAGTACCGCCTGACTGGCCTTCGTGCTGGTGGCACGTAAAAGCACCCACTACACTGTCAGAGTGGTTGGCGTTAGGAAGGGTATCCAGCTGTAGAAACTTTGCCAAATCAGATTGGAGCCTGGTGTAGCCATCTGGTTCACCAGTCCTCAGTCAAATCGTCCAACCCATGCTAGCATGGAAAGCGGACGTTAAACGATGATGATGATGATGAGCATGTAAATTGTAAGTTTGAATATGCTTCTTCTTCTTGTTGATGCATAATCCCTAGCCTGATCTGACTGAATAAGGTTTTTTCAGTCAGAAACTTATGATCAAAGACCTTCTAGCCATGACAATCACATTCTTTTAAGATGTTAGAGTATGATCTGAGGGAAATTTGGGTGTTATATATAACAGGTCAATCAATCATGTAGAAGTTCCTTTGGTTTACTTTCTTTGGGGGTTTCTAGGGGAATAGTTATCTCAGTTCCCATAGTTGTTGGGAATAAGTGCCAAATTTTCTGTGACAAAGCCAACAAAACGTCAAGCAGTTATATTTCTTTATGAGATATGATATGGTGGCAAAGATTACATAAAATATTATCTCTAGGAAGTACTATTCAGGTAGAAAGACGAAATATACTGATAAACTTGGCCTATATCCACATTGCTATAAATAAAGAATATACAGATAACATTTCAGCCATCATTACAATAGTTCTGATATTGTTTTCGGAGAGTAAAGAACAAAAACATCAAAAACATTATATTCCATTGTAAAAGTTATATACTAAAAATTCTAAATAACTCATCTGAATTTATACACACACACATCACACATATATACACACATGCATGTGCGCGCACACTTCACACACATACACATGCACAGACACATGCACAAACACACTCACGCACACACACACACACACACACACACACACAAATGAGTTATTAATAAGAAGTTATATCTTCTATATTCCATATATATTTATCAGTTCATAACAAAAGAATTCTATATATAAATAAAAAATATTTGTAAGATAATTTCAAAATTTTCAATTTGGATCTAACTCATTTTCTATCTCTAATCATCTATCACACTATTTTCACTCAGTGCACTTCCTGTTCTGTCTCATATTCACGTTGTACCTAAACCTCACATCTCTTTCTGTTTCTTTCTCTCTCTCTTACTCTGCAGGTGACCAAGCCATGTTTTCACCTCTTCAGCAACACACCTACTCCTCTAATTCTATCATAGTTTTTCCAATATATATCCTGCTCAGTTGAGGGGTCTTATCATGAGGGTATTCTGTGACCTCACACGTGCTGGTGCCACATAAAAAGCATTAAGTGCTTGGCATTAGAAAGAGCATCCAGCTGTAGAAACCATGCTGATGCAGACATAGAACTTGGCCCGTCCAACCCATACCAGCTTGGAAAAAAGGGCATTAGATGATAGTGGCAGCAGCAGTGGCATTTTCCTTGCCCTCTGAAAATAATATCAGGGCTAAGTGGTGGTGATAACCTGGGCAATGGATTGAATCTGTCACTCGAGATTGAAGAGAGAACTAAGTCACAGTTGAAAGTGCTAAGGGTTGCAAACCTCTGACTAAGAAAACCAGTCAAGTTGGCTGTTCCAACAACCAACACTAGCTCCATACCTATAACTACCATAGATACTACTAATAAAACTACCAGATGTATGAAGCACATCTTTATTATCTCAGTAACCAACTAGCATAATTATCACTGTCATAAGTACCCTGACATCAGTATCATCACTAGACCCACGCCACCACCCAATGTTTGTCATTATAACATCTATTTTCAATATTGTTTAACCCTCAACAGCAGTGATAGCAACAATAAATAACCCCAGAAATATCAAAGGTATTATATTAGGATAATTGTCTTTAACAATCTATAGAGATAAAAGATATTCAAATTCCCCTGAATTGTAAGTTATCATAGTGTTGTTTCTGACAGTTACAGTGTGATTATTTCACTTTGATCAGATAATCAGGAATTGACAAATCCAATGTTTTCCTTTCGTGTCTAATGAGATTTTTCATTTGCTTTGTTGAGCAAGAAATGAAAACTACTCTTTTCATTGTTATTGCTGAAAAAGTAGCTATCTTTCCAATATTAACAGGTAACGATTACACATTTCATATTAAGTGTTATAGGAGCATTATTACAGTATCTCCTATTTTATTACCCAACACAATATATTATTGTTATATAATTATTGTTATTCAGCAGCACATGATATAGTTTCCTTATACTGATATATTGCACAACAGCAGCTATAGAGGATCATCTTATCATCTGTTTTTACCATTGTGACTATTATAACTATGTTTGTGTGTTGTTCTATGTTGTCACTCTATTTCCTCTCTATACTATTGCTATATAACCAATATAGTTTATTTTATGCTATAAAGTTATGCAGCACCACACAATTATCTCTCTATGATTATATTAAAAGAGTAAGAAATAAAAGGTAAAGATTCCCTTCAGTCATGAATGATCATGGGATTGCATCTAGAAAGTCACCCCTTGAGGCACAAGTCTGGGCAAAGTTGTTTATGAAAGATCAGCAGTCACCCATGCATGCCAGCCTCCCTTCTCCACACCGCCGATGTTATCCAAGGGAAAGGCAAAGGTGAATATAGCTTGGCATCACAACTCATGTCTACAGCTGAGTGAACTGGAGCAGTGTGAAATAAAGTGTCTTGCTCAAGAACACAACACACAGCCCAGTCTGGGAATCATACTCACTACCTTGTGATTGTGAGATCAATGTTCTAACCACTGAGCCATTGTATTCATATACTTGACCATCATCATAAAATCAAATATGTTTTATGAATGTATTTTCTGTTTTATATGATAATACAATTTTATATAATTCCAATTGTTTCCTGTTCAAAATTAAATATATACATAGAAGAAATCTACATCAAGTGTAGAATTCTTCTATATAGAGACATAAGAATCCAATTGTATAGCAAGGTGGAAATTGTTGTCTATCTTAGTACTACTTATATTGTTGGCTTTAGCTGGTTTAAAACTCACCAAAATTCAGACTGGAGAAGAGGAGGCTGGCATGCATGGGTGACTGCTGGTCTTTCATAAACAACTTTGCCCAGACTTGTGCCTCGGGGGGGGGGGGGTGACTTTCTAGATGCAATCCCATGATCATTCATAACTGAAGGGGATCTTTACCCTTTACTTCTTACTCTTTTAATATAATCATACAGATATATAATTGCATGGTGCTACATAACTAGATTAAAGCATAAAATAGACTAAGTTGAACTAATGAGGGAAGCTTTACATGGCTTCAGACTTCAATTTTATACCAATGTTAAGGCAGATTAATTGTTTCAACTTTTAGGTTATAAACTAATTAGATATTTGTAAATATTTTTCATTTTTAGTCATTTATTTATTTATTTGTAAACTTTCTTATGTTTACAATAAAAGCAGGATAATGGTAGCAATTCTTATAATTCTGATAACGCTTGCAATAGCCTTCCTATTGAGAAAGATGAAAGATTTATGCCCAGACTATATTTGAAAATTAAAAATATAAACCAAGAAATGCCCAGAGTAGACACTTTCTCATAAATAGATTTTTGACAATTGCAGAAAACACTGACAATTATAAATAATAATAATAACATTGGCAACAGTTTTAATATTGAGAACATCACCAAAACCTAATTTAATGAGGAGAATACTGTTTTTACCAAAAGGACTTGGACTTTGTATTTTAGCAGTTTCTCCACCACCATTCTGGGCAATGTTTGGGTCAGAGAGATTGCAATGTCTATTAATATGTAAGATTTTTATTTCCAGTGCTGGTGGTTCATCTTGAGTTCCTTTCTAACTTCGATAGACATGTCCCAGATGATTATGGCTAGGTCATTGTCATGTACCATGTTTGGTACATGTTTATACCACTTCTTGTCCAATTTCATGTAGAAATGTTGGTGTACTGCCCAGTCAACATAGCTGACAACTTAATCATATATATTCAGACTGGGCAACCAGAGATGATGTGATCAAGCATCCCCTTGTATTAGTTACATATTCTACCCTTAATATTAGTAAAATATTTCCCTATTTCATTTTTGTAGTTGTTTAGGGTGAGGACTTGAGCTAGTGCTGCTAGAATCAGGCCCTTGCTTTCTATTTTGATCCCAATGCAATCAAATAATTATGGGCTTTTGCTCTGGCTTACTGTTGAATCTTCTAGAATATTGATTATAAAGTTTTTCTCTTCATTTTTTCCAGTATATTTTTGAACTCAATTTCAATTTTGAATTTGAATTTTTGTAAACGTTTCAGTTGTTTTATCGTTACCTAAATCTTCTATTGATTAGTTTTATTTCATTGTAGTTGGTTTCCAATGTACAGCTTCTTTATATGAGGAGAAAAAAATTCTTTTTCTTCATGTTTCCATCTTACACTTATCAGTCTCCCTTTTTTTCTAAATATTCTTTTAGTCCTTCTTTTGTTATTTTATAGTAATTTTCTAGTTATATCATATCAAACTCCATTACTACCAACATTTTGTGCAGGGTGTAGATATTTTGTCTATATCAGCTTTGTACTAGCAACTTCAGAATATTATCAGTCAAGTCTTAGTTTTCTGCTTAAGTTCTTCAATCTTTCCTGCAGGTATTGATTGACAAAAGTTTATGAGGAACCTTAATAGCTTCAATCCCATCCGTGTTGGAGATCATGGGCACTAACAATTCTGGACTCAGCAAGTAAAAAAAAAAGGACTAAGATTAAATACTGCCTTATATTTATTCATGCATTCAATATTTTGCTATAGAGTCTATTTATTTGAAACTTTATGGTAGCTTTCCCCAGCTGTTATCTCTATCTTTCAATATATTGAAGGTCAGGTAACATATTTGATTATCCTCAATTTAAAAAAAGAATTATAATATGGAGCAGCTAATAAAATTGATTAACAAAATAAAACAAAAAACAGCTATTAAAACTAGGTACAGGTTATTTCAAATGGTTATGGTAGTCCTTTGAAATTTTATTAGTAAAAAGACTTAAATGAACATAACTAATATTAAATACAATTTGCAGCACAGTAGCAAAGTTTGCTTCCAGGTTCAGTCCCACTGTGTGACACCTTGGACAAGTGTTTTCTGCTATAGCCTCAAACAGACCGAAGCCTTGAGAGTGGATTTGGTAGATAGGAACTGAAAGAAGCCTGTCATATATATGTATATGTAAGTTGACAGAATGAGATAAAAAAAAATCTAAGACTGTAAATAGTTTTCAGAACATTTATAAAGAAAACGTCTTACAGCTGTTTCGGGATATTTTATATATCCCTTCGTCAGAGATGGTGCGAGAAAATGTTTAAGTATTAATTATTGTAGAGAAGATATGAAATAGAGAGGGAAGTAAGCGAATGAAAGCAGAAGTGAGATACATAAGGATATTGTATTTGCAGTTCCATTATTCAAGTAGAATGGTGTATATAAGTGGTGAAGAAGTTTCTTGTACCTGGTGTGTGAGTTCCAATGGTAGTTATGTTTGGTCATTCCAAGCATAGAGTCTTGTAAACAGTGATGCTCGATCAAGGGTTTTTTTTTTTTTGCAAATACAGTATCCTTATGTCAAATGACTGAAACAAGTAAAAGAATAAAAGAATATATACATACACACACACACACACACACATATATATATATATATATATATACATAGTCTGTAATATTACCATAACAATCACCTATTTCAAACTTCTCATTCTTTAAACCCTGAATTAAACATTTTGGCTAAAAGAACTCTTGTTTTTTTATTATTTATTCTCATCTTAAAACTAAATATAGTTTAACCTTCAAAATAATTAACCCATCCCAAAATATAAACATCATTGTTATGACTAGCCTGTCTCTGCCAGTTAAGAAATTAAATAAAAAGTGAAGAGTAAGGTTCAATCTTAATTATCTGTAAAGATTTAATATCACTTCTCACTTTAGTATCTGTTAATGAAATAGTGCAGTTATGCATAAAATAAAATAAGAATTCTCCCAAAATACATAAACATTGACTATAGCTATATCCTGTTTGATAATTGTAAACTGATGAAAAGAAAAAATATTTTGTGACTGGATGCCAAGAAAATTGAGCATGGGCTGTTTCTAACAGTGTTCACCCTATTGTCTTTAACCTTTAAGATATAAAACGCTTGCAAGCCACACTGCAGCTACTGTTGGTTCTAAAAGAGCTTATCATTAGTTAATTTATCACAGAGGTTTTCTTCAACAGATAATGATTCTCTTTATATTCATAAAACAATTACTGATGATAGAACTGTTATAAAATAGCAATGTATATTTTGTTTCCATTATCTCAATATATCTCCTTCCATGCAAGATTTTAATGTTTTCAACACTTGGATAATTTCTTGAGGAAGAAAGTGTTTTTGTTTGATGTCAGTAAAACCAACAAATTCTATAAAATAATAGCTATAGAAAAAGCACTTTTTCTTTTCTTTAATGCAATGGGAGTAACTAGTGCAAGGGGTTAATAACTGCTCTTTGTATTCATATCTAACATCATGTGTTTTATATGTAATCTGTAATTTGGTAATATAATCCCTCTTCATTTGTTTCCTGCACTTATTTTTAGCCTAAATTCAGAATACTTCAATTTGTTGATTTTGTACAAACCAGTTATAAAACTTCCTATCCATTTTGGTTGTATATATCTATTAGCATGCGTGATAGAGGTGAGCATACTACCCACCCTTATCCATTTTTATTTTGCTAAATGTGCCTCAAGAGCAATGAACTGTTTGTGTGAGTGTGTGAGAGAGAAAGAGAGAGAAGCAAGTAAACATAAGAGAATGAGAATGTGAGGGAGAAGTGAGGGAGAGAGAGATATGAGTGTAGGAAAGAGAAAGAGAGTTTTAAGGAGCTCATGTGCTCTTAAGTTAATTTCATTGCATTTGGAGACTTCAGTGCTTCAAAGCATGTATGTGCCTTATGGAGTGTAAACCACCTTATATGCTGTAAGCCATGATAAATTAAAATGTGGATGGAATATAATTCCTAAGTGTGCCAATGATTCTTTCAACCATGATTCCTTACTGAATAAATGATTATTCATGTAAGGGTAATTTTATAGGCACCATTTTCCTGCTCTTCCCCTCCAATTATGCCAAAAATTTAACAATACAAAATAACTCCTAGCATCATGATAAAAAGTTTCAATATCCCCTTTACTTGTTTTTGTTGATATACAAATAATTTTACCAATCTCTCAAAATGGAGGTGTTAAATAACAAAACAGTAAACTTTGTATTGTTTTAATATTCGTTTTTACTCTAGGCACAAGGCCCGAAATTTTCAGGAGTGGGGACCAGTCAATTAGATCGACCCCAGTACACAACTGGTACTTAATTTATTGACACCCAAAAGGATGAAAGGCAAAGTCGACCTCGGTGGAATTTGAACTCAACGTAAAGACAGATGAAAGACCGCTAAGCATTTCACCCAACGTTCTAATGGTTCTGCCAGCTCACCACCTTGTATTGTTTTAATACTGACTGAATCTGTAAGGTGGTGAGCTGGCAGAATCATTAACATGTCAGGCAAAATTCTTAGAAGTATTTCGTCTGTCTTTATGTTGTGAGTTCAAATTCCGCCAAGGTTAACTTTACCTTTCATCCTTTTAGAGTTGATAAATTAAGTACCAGTGGAGTACTGGGGTCGATGTAATCGACCATCCCCCCTCCCTAAAATTTCAGGCCTTGTGTCTAGAGTAGAAAGAATTATATTAACACAGCAGGTGTAATGCTTAGCAGCATTTTGTCTGTCTTTATGTTCTAAGTTCAAATTCTGTCGAGGTCGACTTTGCCTTTCATCCTTTTGGGGGTCAATAAATTAAGTACCAGTTGCATACTGGGTCGATCTAATCGACTGGCCCCCTCCCCCAAAATTTCAGGCCTTGTGCCTAGAGTAGAAAAGAATATTGACTGAATCTGTGAGGTGGCGAGCTGGCAGAATCGTTAGCACAACTGGCAAAATGCTTAGTGGAATTTTGTCTGTCTTTACATTCTGAGTTCAAATTCCATGAAGGCTAACTTTGCATTTCATCCTTTTGGGGTCAATAAAATAAGTAACAGTTGACTACTGGGGTCAATGTAATTGACATACCCGAAATTGCTGGCCTTGTGATAAAATTTACTGAATCCTTTTTTAAATATTACCAAATACTTTTCTGTGATACCCAATTATATTGATTAAACATTGTTGTCATTCTTTAAGTTTTCTTTCTGAAACCAAGAGACTCAAGGAGATATCCATCTAGTTTTTTTTAGTTTTTTATTTAGCAATGTTTCAATTTTTATAATTAATTGTCCACTAAGTGTAAGAAATTATAATTTAGTAATTAGTAAATTGGAGTTCCAATGGAGAAATAACTTTCTCTGTTCACTAAATACCATTAGCTTTAGAATTTCATATGCCTGACTTCTTTTAAAGAAAGTTAATGAAGATTGCTTCATAAGTAGATTTGTTCTTCAATCTGTACATTTAGTTATGTGCTGGGAAAAGAAGTAATATTCCTTGTTGGTCTGGGTTTTATTGTAATTGCTAGTATTAACACCAGTAATACCATTAAAAACATTATTTCAATGGGTTCATCTGCCCCACTTATTTGTTGTCTGCTGGTGTAACAGCAGACAGCTGTTTGTAACTTCTTTCCATTATCCTACTCTGCTTTCCACTGTCTCTGATTCCTTTAATAATGTTCAGAGAGTTGCAATATTTGATGTTTAGTACATGGGTGGAGTAAAAAAAAAAGGTGTATTTGTTCTTTGCTGATGTTGATGTGGCCAATGTTGCCTGTTTATAGGATTTCTCAAATGTTCCTTTTCACATCTTTTACTCTTAGAAACATAATTTCCATTAATGATAAATATGATGTAGATTGTAAAAAAAAACGCTGAGATCCTTTGCAGGTGAAATGTTTTCACTTGAAGTGGTCAGCTCAATTTCAGGAACGCCAACATCCAAAAAAATCATCACAATCGGCATGAAGATCACAATGGTCACCACCACCACCGTCATCGTTAATATTATCATCTTCATCATCAGCAGCAGTAGCAGCAATTTTCCTCATCATTCATAATTATCATAAGTAGCTACATCATCACTTATTGGCATTATTGTTGTTGTTGGTTTTGCTGTCATCATTTTTGTTGTTGTCTTCCTTGTCATTGTCAAGGCTGGCAGAAACCTTAAAGCATTCAAAAAGCACCTTGCCGTATTTGTTCCCTCTCTTATTCATACTGTCATGACCATCTTTGCCTTTCATCCTTTCAGGATCAATAAGTTAAAGAACAAGTCAAGTACTGGGAATGATGTTATCAACTTACCCCTCCCCTCAAAACTGCTGGCCAATGTATACATTCTTGTCCAAGCAGGCAACCCTCTCAGCCTGCTAAACATGTTTGCAAGTAGAATATAACATACTTTGATCATATTCGCTGCCAGTCATTTGATTTTCTCAAGTGAACAGCCATGATTGGTAATATACTGAACAAGTGTAAACATAGGAAATTGTCAGCAATAACTGATGACATAAAACAGTAGATGGTATACCAGCTTAGCCACCATCTACTAAAAACTACCCCAAACCAATTAAAGTAGTGCAGTGTTTCTCAACTTTTTCACCCTTGTATCACTCTTAAAATAAATTACATGTCTCAAGGAACCCCTGCATAAAAAAATTATATACCATATTTTTCATCATAATTCACGTGGTAAATATCATAAAGACTTCCTCACTTTCCCAAGTGTCAAACTAATGCACCTGTCTTCATCTTTTGTTTTTCTGTAAATTTCAACTATATATATATATATATATATATATATATGTATATGGTTGTTATATTTTTTTACAACATGATAGGTTAGCTTGGATGATGCCTATATTACAATATTACAATAACCAATAATATGTTGTGCAACTATAGTAATATTACGATCATGAAATTAGCATTAGCTTATCTTACTCTTTCTTGCAGAACCCCTAGGAACCTTGACAGTACAAGGACAAGTGTAAGGCCTTGTACTGATGAAATTAGTATTGACATTTTTCTCAAAATTATAGAGTCTCCTTACTCTTGCTGTCATAGTTGTCATCACCGTAATAACTTTATGTAGTATTATTTTCATTCCCATCAGTTCATCTACCATCATTATTGTCATCATTGCAATAGTCTCACTGTTACCTTGCTGCCTTCACAAACTAATTCACTAGTGCTGCCATAACCAAATTATCCATTATATTATACAAACTAATGACTCAGATGCATATTAGTGCATAGTTGTTTGCACAGCTGCAGTCGTTGCATTAACTGAACAATCTATAGCTCTTAGACCTCATTTACTTTTATTGATTGCAACATCAATCAGTATAAATATATTACTATAATGTAGAAATATCTAATGGAAGTTAGTTATGTGTTTCTGTGAATGTGTATGTTTAGGTTTAAAGAATAAAGGTGAGATAAGAGAAAAAACAAAAAAAAGAGAAGGTGAAAGAAAAGTTGTTTCACTGTTTGAGTGGTTATAGTGATAACATTTAGATCATTTGTTCAAACTATGCATTTTCTCTAGCTTTCCATTTCTCATAAAATAGGCGCTGAGAAAAGAGCATGTCCTAGCAAATGTGGGAATATAAATTCATAAATGAATTTTATGAATCTTTGTAACAGATGACAGAGTGAAACAGATTCCAAATGAACTGTTGGTTGACCCATTGGAGACTTGTAATCAATGGCGATATTATTCACAAATATATGACACTTTTGTTCAAAAGGAATCAAATTCATTATGTGGTTTAGATTCCTAACACAATCATCATTATCATTATTATCAGTGATGTCATTAAAATGAGCTTTCCTAGGTTGTCAGGAGTTAGGTTTACTATACAGGACCCTTTCAATACTATGTCAACACCAATATATTGATGTTTGCATTTATTCCTGTATCTCTGGCTTTCCTCTTATGTGGATTATGACCACTCTCGTCACACAGCACTTTTTCTTATAGCAGCAGATGGTGATGACATGCATCTCAATACAGCTACCTTCTATTCTAACCTCTTTCCATCATTTTTTTAGCTCCATCCGATCACCTGAGTTTATAGATGACCAGGTAGCTGTCTGAAACCCTGAAATCATCACCACCATCGTCATGTCACATCCAGGTTCCATGCTGTCATAGGCTGGGTGGTTTGATGGGATCCAATGGGCTACATCGTGCTTCAGTGTCAGCTTTGGCAGGGTTTCTCTGCTGGATGCCTTTCAAATGCCAACCACTTCACAATGTGCTTTTTCACTTGCCATCAGCACTATTTAGGTCACCAGACAGCTCACAAGACTATGATCCCTGAAGGAGGTTGGTCTTAAGCTAGGGGGTGAGCAGTTAGAGTATGAGAAAAGGGGATGCAGAATAGGTTCTTGTAGAAAAGCTACATGGTTACTCACATTCAGTAGTGGAGTATGAGAGTAGAAACTATAAAGAGATAGATAAGATATGAGGTGTCCAGGAGGCCCCTCAAGGCAAGAATTAAGTAGAAGTGGCTGGATAGGACTATTGTATGATTGATTGTAAGGGTAACAAAAGATGAGGGAATGAGAATGCAACCTGTGGCTGTAAAAGAAGTTGGATGAAGTTGAAGGGTGATACTGATGAGTCATAAATTAGGGTGGATGGAGATATGAAAGAGAGTAGGTGGAGGGGAGAGTAGCTGGATAGTAATGATACTATTGACTGGGGAAGAAGGACAGAAGACAGATTACAAGGTGGAGGTTAGGCTGAAGGAACAGTGGGGAGAAGTAGGCATAGTATGCTGGAAATTGGAAAGATATTTGTGTTTGAGAATTCCATCAGTTCTGGGATTCAGTTGACTACCTGCATTCCATTGGACTTGTTTAATTGAGGCTAACCTAAGGTTATGCAGCAACAATAATAAATCTCCTTATACTCACTACACATCTACTCATCTCGTCTCTAGTATCACATATATCCGAGTGTACCTAACTGTGTATTGAAAATCTGAACTCAGAACATGAAAATATGAAAGTTATTTTCTCTAATATACAATACAATAATTATCTTAACATAACAATAATAGAGAAATTATTGGAACTAAAAAGTACAATATTAATAATATACACAGTAGCGGTTGTATTTGTTATCATTATCTCCTTTATCATCACATTATCACACTACCAACAGTTGTAGCCAATTTACTTCACTTACCACTTTGGGAAAAGTATGAACAAATTATTTTATCTGTGTATGAAAGCAGTAATTATTCAAAATGTCTTGTTAAATCAAGTAAACACTTCTTACTTTATGTTTCTTTCAAAAAACTCTTACAGAGAAAAAAATAACAAATGTAGACAAAACTTCTAATTTGATATTTTATATTATCTAAACACCCATTGACAAAGAGTTTGTCTACTAATTTGCATGAATAATTTCAGTTAATCAGTTTTTCAACTCTATATACACAGTTATTATAAATATATCATACCTTCTAGTATGAGTATTTAATGTGCAGAACATTCCTTTGTGGCATTTTCCCCCTAATTCTATATATACCGATCATTTCTATGTCTAAACCCCTAAGTAGAATGTGTTTCACTGTTGAGAGCTTATAAGATTAAGACTTGTTTGTTATCTTCATCAGTTAACTTTAACGACATGATACACCTACATCAACATCATCATAATTTAACCTCTTCTTTCCCATGCTTGCATGAATGAGATGGAATTCAACGAGGCAGATTTTGTTTGGTGGGATGCCTTTCTTGTTTCCAAATAAGGTAATATTTCCCCATGAACAGACATGTTTACATAAAAGGTTCAAAATGAAAGACACATCTTCTATATTAGTGACACTTGCTTACAACTATTGCATGATGTCATGGTAAGGAGACAACTACAGCAACACACACACTAGAGATTTATGCAAATCAAATTTTTATATATAAAAGATGGAGGTGGAAATAGCACAAAAGTAAACCTAAGACATATATAATTTAATAAAAATGATTTTAAAAATTACATAAAGAAAATATGACTGGTTTCGATGATGAATAAAAATTTTAAGTAAAAACACTTTATCTTCTGTTTGGGGGTCAAAAACATGTCTGGAGATTTCTCTTTGATGCCTTCTTTAAATATAATTTGGTATGGTGTAAAAGAGTAAGAGAGGAGTGTAGTTGTCTATTGTCTAAAAAGAATTCTTTGTGAGCTTCTGCCAAGGGAGTAGCTTAAAAATAATTATTGAATGGGTTTTATGCCAAACTGTGCATGCGTGTGTATTGTGTTGAATGTCCGTTCAATATGTTTGGAAAGTGACCAGCTGCGTATTGATGGGTGTATATGTTGTGATGAATGTCTTGTTGAAGAAAGAATTAGGATTTTCCTTTGGGTTAGATGTATTCTTTTGAGTGTCTCCTCTTGTGTGTATGTTTGCATGTTTTTTGCAATGTTTTCTTTATATATATATATATATATATATATATATATATATACAAAATGTTCAATAACAAGCATTGTAACTGTCACAAGAAACGCAATAGAGAACGTCAAACGTAAATAGTCTTTGCAAGTTTCTTGGGCCAGTGAACAGTTCTGCCTGATCTCGTAACGTAAGGTTTGTTCGAGGCAGGCTGCGACGACGAAGGTGGTGTTGTCAAAGGTGCACGTATAGGTGATGGTATTGACAAAGGTGCATGTGTACTTTCAAAGATGGGTATGACAGCGGTGTCATCAAAAGATGTGGGCACCTCAAAATATGCCTTTTTAAGACTATCCACTGAGACGGTCTCCGAACGACCATTCATATCAATTGTGAAAACTTCGGGTATGCGAGAAAGCACATGAAAAGGTCCCTTGACAGAGTCATCTCGAACCAAAACATGTGACTAAGAGTTCATATCCGGTGGGACATGAGAGGGTGAAGATTTTCCCAGCAAACCATGGGCAGAAGATATGAAAAATACGTTCGAAGTCTGGCAACGTAAGACGCCGGATCATGGAGCTGTGAATTCAGAAATCAAGTTCGCCACGCTGTCTGGCATAAACAAACTTACTGAATTTTCAGACTTCCTCGACTGTAACTCAGTTAACTATTATTGCTGTTGTAATATTTGTTTCTGCAACTCCTGTAGTTATTCCTGTTGCTTCTCTTGAAGCTGTTTTGCTACAGCTAATCGGTTCTCCATAAATTAACAATTTGTATGATGTAGAAATTGTCAAATAACTTATGCAAGCTTTG
>NC_142932.1:109203420-109228420 GCF_046866305.1 Octopus bimaculoides | reverse complement strand
ACATATGTTGGCGTTAGGAAGAGTATCCAGCCATAGAAACCAAGCTAAATCAGACTGGAACCCCGTGCAAGCTTTCCTGCTTGGCAGTTCTGGTCAAACAATCCAATCCATGCCAGCATGAAAAAGGACAATAAATGACGGTGATGAGGATATACATACATATGTGTGTGTGTGTGTGTGTGTGTGTGTGTGTGTGTGTAATAAATATTACATACATATACATATATATTAAAAGTCAGGGTACATTATGTACCTGTTTGCTTGAAAGAAGAGTTAAACCTCTCCAAACCATGCATCTCTCACTATATGTAAACACACACGGAGAATGTAGCAAATATATTTAGAAAAATGGTCGTCCCCATTTATAAAACTACAAAGAGGAGGGCAGACATCCTAGTATCAATTGATTTTGCATTATGTGCTGAATTAAAACTTAAAGCTCAAAAATATATTTACCTCTATACTTGTTCACTAATGTTTGTTTGGAAGTCGTGGGGCCTTCAGCTGAACACACATGCACAGAGAGGTAAATATATTTTTAAAAATAGTTTACATAGTAAGCCTAGCTGATGAGCTTTAAGTGTCAATTTGACACAGAAAGCGAAATCAATTGATACTGGGATGTCTGCCCTCCTCTTTGTAATTTTACAAATGGGGATGACTGTTTTTATAAATGTATATGCTACATTCCCTGTGAGTGTTTACATATAGTGAGAGATGCATGGTTTTGGAGAGTCTGGCAGTCTTTGCTGCAATATATTAAGAAAAATGTTTCTTATTCTTTACTTTACTAGAAGTAATAGCTTTTACATGTGTAATAACTTGTCCTGTACTTTTCCAGGTTTATAATCTTAAGAATATTACTTTTCATGCCCACATTTTTCCATGTAATATATATATATATATATATATACATATATAGGGAGAATTCACAAAAGACAAAGACAGGTGGTGTAGACAACAAAGAGATCTATTAGTTTAACACCTCGGGAAGTGAAAAAGTCTTTAATGTTTCAAATCTACGCTCTTCCACAGAAAGGAACACAGAAAGAAACAAGGAGAGAAAATAAATAACTGACTATATATATATATATATATATATATATATATATATATAATACAATACAATATTAGGATAAAAACTTTATAAGAATTTATCAAGTAGTTAGCGTGAAAAAACCTCATAAGGGAAAAAAAACCCATCATTTTTCCCATAAATATATTTAATTTATATAAGGGCATTACTATACAATAATGCCTCACGCCAAGAGTGAGTAATGCCCTTATATAAATTATATATAGTCAATTCAATAAACAATTCAAATAAAGAAATAAAAAATAAATAAAAACAGAACACGATGACTTGCACAAGAAATGTATTAGCTTGATGCTTGGTGAAAGGAGAGAGTTTGATGCTTCAAGCATATTTACAATGGGCTTCTTTCAGTTTCTGTTAGCCAAATCCACTCACAAGGTGTTGATCAGTCTAAAGCTATAGTAGAAGATACTTGCCTAAGGAGCTACGGAATGGGACTAATCCCCAACCATGTGGCTGAGAAGCAAACTTCTTACCACACAGCCAAGCATAGTACTTGCTCTGACACTTCATCACCACTATCTTTATCTCTCTTTTCTACTTCACTTATTATCATCCACCCTTGTATAATGTGGATTCATGCATGTATACATATATACACACATGCTTGCATGTATATATGCACACTTGTATGTGTTTGTGTATACCAAGTAAAATAGCATTTTGACTTGCCTCTCTCTATGTCAAAAGTTTAACTTAGTCATTTAATAGAGATCAAAATAAAAACTGAAGTTAATATAATCAACTTAAAACTCATAAAAGCAGTAACTTATTATCAATAAAGTCCAACAACTGAAGCCAATAAACTAGTAAAAGAGTTTGTATTCACCATTATATATTCCACTGTTGAATAGAAAGGAGATCATTAACATTCCATTCTGGACAACTAGTATAATTGTTAACATTTTGTGTTATCATTTCTTTACTTGTTGGGAATATTACTGAAGTATTTTCAAGCTGTCTTTGTTTAATTATTTTCTTTTGTAAGAGATTTGTGATCATCATTTCTTCAGATAATAGCAAGTATTAAAATTCTAGTCAAGGACCATGAATGTGTGTTTGTGCTGTTTCTTCCAGTTCGTATTTTGTTTTAATTTTGTTCTGGTTTTTATTCCTTTCATGTACAACATTAGGATGAGGTTTTACAAAAACTGGATATTTGCATATAAATTGTTATTTAAATGGTTTTATTTAACAGCTCTGTTTTTTTTATATTGCTAATCAGACAACTCGGATATATGAATACTACTTATTTTTGTCTATGTATAAAAGAAAACAACATAGTTTATGTTATATAAGGTACACTTTTTCAAAACGAAGAAAAAGAACAAGACAAAATTCTAGAAAATCAATATGCATCTTACAATTTCAAAGCCAAGATTTTTGATTATTGACAAGTGTTGGGTCAGATGTTTCAGTGCTCAACAGAATGAACTGCAAACATCACTCTTATAAAGCTGTTTCCTAGAATTACTGGTATTGGTGCCCCAGCATGACCACAGCTTTTGAGCTGAAACTGGTTAAAGAATTAAAGAGTAACAATAAATTATTAGTGCTTCATATTAAACAACACTAATCAGAAGAAGAATTTAGTGATCCTATATTTTTGTCCTGATAAGTGTTCTTTAATATGAAGCACTAATGATATATTCATTGTGACCTTAAAAAATACTAATAATTCTGAGAAGCAGCTATATAAGAGACGTGTTTACAGTTTGTTCTTGTCACATAACAAGCACCAAGTATACTCTGTGGAGTGGAATGGTTGGCATTAGGAAGGGCATCCAGCTGTAGAAACCATGCTAGAACAGACAATGGAGCCTGGTGAGAATCTTATAGCTCTGGTCACACCATCCAACCCATGTCAGCATGGAAAGCAGGCATTAAATGATGATGGTGATGATGATGTCTGACCATACAAATAAACAAAGAGGTATTCATCTGTATACCAAACTGTATGTCCTAAGAGATCATTGAGGTAATAAAATTTTAAGACTATTTACTTAATTGATAGAAACAATCTATTTTTGGTTGAACACAGATAAGACAGATTTTCTTTATGAAATGGTTTAACAAACACAACAGTATTTCTTTAATTGATAGGCACAAACAATTCATTGTTTGGTTGAACAGTTATTTAAGTTTAACATTTTCAGATTACCTTTACCTCAACATAATGGAGTCACAGAAAAGACATGCCTACACAATTGCTTACAAAATTACAAGTAATAACATTGATGAACTTTGAATTGGATGTTTTAGTTTCCAAGTGTTTAAGTAATGTATGACTGATAATGAGAGCAAAGATTTCCAGAAAGAGAATAAAGTGAAAACTTCTGTGTATACTTGATAAATTTTACTGTAGCACCAAAAGTAGTGAAATTGTTTTACGTTCCTGGCAAGATTAAGGGTCCCATCACCGTTATGTTGATATCCTTTATTTGCCAACCATTATATAGGGTGTACTGCAAAGTGCATTTTGTCATAGTACCAGCACTAATATCTTGTACTTTGTAAGTTAAAAAGTCCTCTCTATTTTCAAGTGTATACGTTTATTCAAGTAATCTGATCAAAAAAATTATTTTAGAAGAACCAAGATGAGTGACTGAAGGAAGCAAGAGAATAGTGGAAAAAATAGAGTGATTGAGGTGAGAGAGTAGTAGAAGGAGGAGTAATGGAAGAGTGACAATGATTAGATCAACATGTTTGTTGGTTAGAGAGCAGGAGAGAAATAAAGAGAGCAAGAGAGTAATGAATGTAAACAGATGGGTGATAGTGAGAGATAGTCTTGGATGCCAATATTGTGTAGTTTAGGGGAGAGGGAGTGATGATCGGCAGTATAGAATATAAGTTGTCAAGATGAATCTAATGCAAACAGATATAATGCTATTCCACCTTCATAGACTTTGTGATGAGTAAGATAAGTTGAGTGATAGAGATGATGAGGAATATTGAGCATTGATGCTTCCAATACCATCTCTTGTTGTACTGATAGGTATAAGTACAGCGAATGGGATTCAATGCCATCTCTAGCTACACAGGTAGCATGGTATAGTCAAAAGAGGGATGGATGGAGAGAGAGTGAGTGAAAGACAGATAAAGAGATAAGAGGGTATCACTGAAGTAGGTTTGGTTCTTTTTATGTGTGTGTGTGTGTATGTGTGTGTGTGTGTGTGTGTGTGTGAGAAGTGTATGGTGGTTGTTGTCACAGGGTATGCTACTGAGAGCTGAACTTACTATTTATTGCTCCCAAAATAAACACTAAATTTGGGCTGTTTTTATACATAATGTGACTTCAGTTTGACTTAATCTTAGTTTCTGAGCGTGTGTTACTAGATTTGAAAATAAATTACGACTGGGTTATATCCTGATACTGCACGAACAGAATTACACTAAGGAAAATTTACCATTTCTGGTAAATATGTGACTCATTTAGTACACCCAAAATACATGCCTCTGAGATAAGTGCTAAATTCGTCACAACTGTCAAAGACATCTTTACATGTAATTTTTCCATGCTAGCATAGATTAGTTTGGTCAGGCAATATTCATTACATAATCATTTTACCAGTTTGTGATTACTCATACTCTCTCTCTCACACACACATGCACACACACATACACACACACATATGGATACACTCTCACCTCACACACACACATATAAAACACATTTGAATATATTAACATGCATCTTCAAATTGTGTATAACATAAGCAAAGTTAATATTTATAAATAATAAAATATTCACTGGAATATGTCTAAAACTTTAAATGGCACACCAAACATGACTATTGTATATGCTCTATGGGTACCCTTTAATATTTGGATTGGTTCCAAATGTAGCCAAGCAGATGAATTTAGTGTATACCTGATTGTAAAGAATAGTTGTAAAAAAAAAAATCAAAACAAAGATACAAAAGTACAATGGCATTAATGATGCCAGTGATGGTGATAGCAACAATTGAAAGATATATCACCATCATGCTAAACATTATTACTATCATTGCTATCATTATTATCCTAGTGTGTAACACATACAATTGTATGTATTTTTTCAAATGAGCTATATAATTCAATAAGTTTTCAACTGCAACAGGATGTAATAGCCACTATTTTAGGGTTTCAAATCCTGTTTTCAGCTTTACTAATTTGGAACTATTACATTTAGCAAGCTATTCATTTTTTACTTGCTTCACTCATTGGACTGTGACCAAGCTGAGATACCACCTTTAAGGGTTTAGTTGAACAAATTGATACTGGCACTTAGTTTTATATCTGGCATTTTTATCTTGTCTCTTTTTACTGAACTGGGGAAAAGCAAATCCTCCCCAATAAGTTTGTTAAAAGTATCTAATTATTCAATAATTTAGTTAATTTACAATGAAACAATTGAATGTCTGTTTTGTCTTGGGAGAGTCATTACACAAATAATAATGCATGCATTTTGTTATTGTTAGTCAATATCTAACCAACTAACTAATAAATTGTTTATTCAATGTACTGGTTAAACAATCTTTAATGTCTATTGTCCATGCTGGCATGAGCTGGACAGCTTGACCAAAGCTGGCTGGAGAGTTGCACCAGAGTCCAATCTGATTTGGCATGATTTCTATGGCTGAATGCCCTTCCTAATGCCAACTACTTTACTGAGTGTGCTGGGTGCTTTTACATGGTACTGTACAGGCACTTTTACATGGTACCACCATGAGCGCTTTTTACATGGTACTGGCACAGGACTCTTGCAGTCTTAACACTTCAGCTGCGGAATACAGGTCTTCTTGGGTACAGCAAGGCACCAGGCATCTCAGTCCTTTGTCATCTCGCCTGAAAGGTTCAACATCCTGAGGTCATTCTTCAATACTTCATCCCATGTCTTCTTGGATCTCCTGTGTCTGTGTAATATTTCCTTCATCTACATATGTTTTGCTCACTGATTGTAAACAATGACTTCATTTATGGTGTTGTTTGCTTGCAATCCATCAAGAAAGCATATTCAAGCTTCTTGAAGCATTGCATGATGTTTATAAACAAAACATTCATCATATGGTTTCATTTGTTTCCAGTTCCCCAAGCAAATATGTCTGGGAGGTTATTATTACCTCTCTTGGAAATAAATGGGTGTTGGCAACAACAAACATCCAATGGTAGAAAACTCTGCCCTAACATACTCTTGTCTGATTCATGTGATTTCAGGAGAATTTTATCTAAACAAAGTCTTAATTAAGAGAAAATTCCTGAAACCTTTCAAATTTATCTAATTTCTTTTTAAGTATAACTTTGAAAGCTGAGTCAAGAGAGAGGAGTTACATCTAGATGAAATCTCCAAACAATTTAAATGCACAAATCTCTGATATCCAAGTGGTTAAAAAGTATCAGCAGAAAGGCACCCAGTAGTCATGACTTGAATGTGGTCCGATGCCCTTAGCATGTAAGAAGTTAAAGGCCAAAATGCTTCCCTGAATGAGGTTTCTTCTCTGAAGGCCTTCTACTATTCAGTTCTCTTGACAGTGTCTCACCATATGTGAAATTTAACTTTATGAGAAAAAAAGAAACAGATTAATAAAGTAATATAATTTTTATATGAAGGTACTTTGAGACATGGAATGAATTTCAAGTCTTATCCATGATTAAAAAGGTTGGGAAATGTTGGCATAGACAATTATAGTCATCATCTGTATAGATATGTTTATGTAGCTTGAAGATCCCTCTCTGAAATAATATAAATAAACATATGTAGATAGGTTCATTTCAATGTTAGCAATTATAAAAATATATAGTTACAAGAAACATGCCGTCTTGGTAGGCAGCAGGGGTGGCAGTGCTTACTCAAAGTAAAATTATAAATATTCATTATTGGTTCCAAATTTTGGTACAAGGCCAGCAATTTTGGGGGAGGTGATAAGTCAATTACATCAATCCCATTGTTCAACTGGTAATTATTTTATCAACTTCAAAACAACGAAAGGTAAAGTTGACCACAGTGACATTTCATTTGTCTGGTGTTCAAATTTTGCTAAGTATTTTGTCTGGCATACTAATAATTCTGCCTCATAAATATTAATTATTAAACATAGAATGTTAATTATTTTGTATTTCATTATAAAAAATAGTAATTTAAGCTTGAAAATCAATATATAATTCAGTACATAGTTGATATTTTTATGCTGGACAGGTACAGTGTCTCTGTGCAGTTCAACCTATATATATCATTATCATCATCATCGTTATGATGATGATGATCGTCATCATCATCATCATCACCATCGTTGCTGTCATTTTAACGTTCCCTTTTCCAGGCTTGCGTGGGTTGAGTGGGTTTTATTGAGGTGAATTTTCTACAGCCAGATGCCTTTCCTGCTACCAAACCTCAACTGTTATCAAAGAGGGTAATGCTTCTGCATGGCCAGACATGCTTTTTTTTTTTTTACCAAACAACACTGATTATATGACCTCTGATGGTAATGTTCATCTACAACTGTCACAAGATGTCTAGACAAGATTACACACAAAGACACACACACACACACACAATACTATAGTAAAAGACACTTGCCATGCATTGGAACTGAATTTGGAACCATGTATTTGGGAAGCAATCTTCCTACCACACAACCATACCTGCAATTATATATATATATATATATATATATATATATATATATATATATATATATATATATATGTGTGTGTGTGTGTGTGTGTGTGTGTGTGTGTGTGTGTATCATCATCATCATCATCGTTTAACGTCCGCTTTCCATGCTAGCATGGGTTGGAAGATTTGACTGAGGACTGGCAAACCAGATGGTTGCACCAGGCTCCAATCTGATCTGGCAGAGTTTCTACAGCTGGATGCCCTTCCTAACGCCAACCACTCTGAGAGTGTAGTAGGTGCTTTTATGTGCCACCGGCACGAGGGCCAGTCAGGCGGTACTGGCAACGGCCATGCTCAAATGGTGTTTTTTATGTGCCACCTGCACAGGATCCAGTCCAACGGCACTGGCAACGACCTCACTTGAATGTTTTTTCGTGCCACCAGCACAAGAGCCAGACAGCTGCTCTGGCAATGATCATACTCAGATGGTGCTGTTAGTACTCCACTGGCACAGGTACCAGTCATCAAATTTGGTTCAATTTCGATTTATTTATATATATATATATATATATATATATATATATGCACACAGATATATGCTTATATATATGCATATATACACACATATGTATGCACACACTACACATACACATGCCCCACACAAATATGAGAAGAGATTATGTATGAGAAGATATAAAAATACATCATAATATATTCAATTTGTTAAAATTCCGGGATGTTAAAAACTACTTATAACAAGGAATAAAACGTTGGCAAATTTGACTAATTTTGTTATAATATTAGAAAACCATATTCCATTCCAAAACAAATATTTCTGAAAACCTATCTTTATTTCTTCATTTTTGAGCGATTTTAAATAAGAACTAGCAAAAACGAAACAGAAAAAAAGAGAAAACAAATCAGATATTGACTGTGTGCCCTGATAAACAACTAGGACGTGTGTCTTGAAGAGGAACTGTCTGCGTGGTTTCAATTGCAAATCTCTTGAATATGAAGAGTGGGGTACTATTTGGCTAAATGCCAAGTTGGATAGGGAGATGAGATGAGTGGAAGAGGAGATGAGAAGTAGAGGAAGAGGAAAGTGTCTAATTAGAACACCACCTGATATGTTGATTCTGCCATACACATTGTTGTAAAGTAGTTTGCGTAATAATTACAGCTATGTAAGCCAATATAGGTACACATTCTATTCCAAAGATATCTTGAAAGCTTTCCATTTATTTGTCTAGCAGTAAATTTGACTATGTGAATCTGTGTCTAAAGTTGTAGTCACAAATGTTTAAATTTCAGAAATTATTTAGATTCAGGTAATATGATAAAGTTAAGTTGAATAAAGAAAATAATTTAACTGATGGCTATCTTTTCCTGGAATGTCAAATAACCTATATTTTTGTACTATATACCTTACAGATGTACAACATTTGTGTTATATATTTATGTTAAATACTTAGGAAACAGCAACTAACCAAATGCATTTGCACAAATACATATGCATATATACACAACAACCCAATTGCAATGTATATAGAGAAAATTCCATTGATCTTCACACATACACACACACACACATACACACACACACATACACACACACACACATACACACACACACATACACACACACACACATACGTGTGCATGTGTGTGTTCAGAAAGTAAAAATGTCTTAACTAGATACCACAAGGAATTTTGTCTTGCACTTTATCTTTTCCACCTCTGTCATCCTTGCTTTACATTACCTATTAATAGGGCTTCAAACAAAGCAATTTAGCAATTAGGTAAGACAGAATAGTATAATTTACCTACATAATCTGCAACTGAACTGTAAAAATAAAAAAGATAATCCATTAGCACACATAGCTGAATTCAACTCCACCCACTGAAACAAAATTAACTGCGATAGATTGGTAGCACATCCATTTCATAGACTGCTAGTGTTTCAATCCCATAAAGCATAAAAAAACAACACTGAATGGCTCTGAGACTCAGATTAAGGGAATTTATTAATCATCTGTTATATTTGAGGATGGTCATATTTTTGCCGATTAACCACTCACACTATATACTTGGTCTTCACTTCAGCTCTATTCATATTCTTATTTTAGTGCCCTTTATCTCAAATCTTTCATACATACTGTGGTGACTCTCCAAGGAGTCACTTAGGAGGTCACAGGATGTGTGACAGAAGATTTCAGACAAGGGACATTAAAATAATAATAATAATAATGCTGAAGTGAAGACCAAGTAATTGGTAAAAATATGAAATATAACAATATTTGTTTCATCCAAATATAACAGATATAGGAATATTTGTTTCAACACACAATTTCATTATTTACATTATTTACATTTGACGGATATTTGTCCTCATCTTGTTTGTTGGTAACACGTTTCAGCTGATATACCCTCCAGCCTTCATCAGGTGTCTTGGGGAAATTTTTAATCTGGGTTCTCATTCTTAAGGTATTTTTCAATGTTATTATGATTATAATAACATCGAAAATTACCTTAAGAATGTAAAAACCATGCCAAAGCAGACATTGGAGCTCAGGACAGATTTCTTGCTAGTCACTTCCAGTTAAATCGTCCAATGCTTACAAGCATGAAAAATGGATGTTAATGATGATGATGATTATGACAGTTCCACCTGCTATTATAGATTCCCTGAAATGGAATGGTAGTTTTTGTACATTTGGTTCATTAGAAGACAATATGACTTGTAAATATTGGTTCTTTACCTCATCTTATATCAACAATACTCCTCCCTGATTGATAGTAATTGCTGTGAATGAAGTCTTCATAATTGAGTGGGGAATCAATGATAAATGTTGCTCAGAAGGATCAGGAAGATGTACTGAAAAAGATACAGAGTTTGGTTAATGGCTTTTACATGCTTTACATCAGATATTCTATAATCAGCTAGCATTCCTGGACGTAATAATAACACTCACCAAGTATGGATCCAGGACATCCGTATACCGCAAGCCAACCTTTACTGGACGATACTTCAACTTCACTTCCCACCATTCATACAGTGTAACGAAGGGGATTGCTCAGCGCCTAAAACATCGAGCAAAGAATATAAGTAGCAATCCTGATGCACACCACGAAGAAATGATCAAGCTAAGTAACAATCTATTAAGCAACAACTACCCGCAAAACATACTATCTACTCCAATTAGGAAGAGAAGAGAGTATGAAACCCAAAAACTGACCATAGTCTGTCTACCCTATGTGAAAGGTCTCTCCAAAAAGATATGAAAGGTATGCAGCCCTTATGACATCAGGACAATATTCAAGTGTAATACAACACTTCACAAACATCTCCTTCAAGTAAAACCATCAATAGAAGAGAACATGACCAAAGACTGTGTGTACTCCATCCCATGCAGTTGTGGTAGGTTATATAAAGGCGAAACATGTCGCCCCCTCAAAGTAAGAGTAGAGGAATATTGCAAAGCTGTGACATGAGGAGATATTGATAAATCAGGTATAACTGATCATGTGTGGAAAAATGGAGACCACCTCCCCCAGTGGGATGAAATTAAAATAATAGGCAGAGAATACCACTGGAAAATACGAAAACTAAAAGAGGCAGCACATATATGCTAGGACATAATAACCTCCTAAGCAGACCTAGTGCAGATATGAGTAGGATATGGGAACCGGTATTAAGGAAGGATAGGAAAATATTATATTTATAAGCCCTAAAATTCACTCCATAATTGCCCATGGGCATATGGCATAGTGGTTAAGAGCATGGGCTACTAACTCCATTTCGAGTTCAATTCCAGGCAATGACCTGAATAATAATAATAATAACAATATTAGGAATAATATTATTATAATATTATTAGGAATGAGAACCCAGGTTCGAAATTCCCCCAGGATATCTGATGAAGGCTGGAGAGTACATCAACCGAAACGTTATGTTAACAACAAACAAGATGAGGACAAATATCCATCAAATGTAAATAATGTAAGTAATGTACATAATTCGTCATCTCTCCAATATAGAACTGTGTTCTGTAATTCAGTCTGACTTACAGCAAAAATAATATGTTGTTATTATACAGTGTTTGTATGCAGTTTCATATGCCTTCTTCTCTCTCTTTATTCCTCTCTCCCAACAACATCCTTCTCAGATATTTTAGGTCAATCAATCATCTGTCTATTATTTTAATTTCATCCCACAGTGGGAGGTGGTCTCCGTTTTTCCATACATGATCAGCTATGCCCGATGCTGTCTCATCTGCTGATTCTTAATAACATAAATTTTGAATTACACTCTGCTTTAGTGTCAACACAATTGAATTGTACCACATGAAGTTTTACAAGATTTGTTTATAGTTTAGTCAAGCTCAGTGTTCCTTGTCATAGATTGGCATTTTACAATTCATTCCTAACCTTAAGATCCCTCATCCCAAAATATAAACAAATGAATAAAGAGTAGATTATTTTAATCAAACAAGAGCTAATTTTGTGCAGTGGTTTATTTTCCATATACTCTTAGATTATCCCATCTGCTATATATTTCTTTTTAAGTATTAGCTACATTTTTATGAAAATTACTAATAAAGGTAACGATTTACGTTATGAAATATTAGAGCTTGGCAGCAAGCTGGCAGAGTTATTAGTATGCCAGGCAAAATGCTTAGCAGCATTTCATCCATCTTTATGTTCTGTGTTCAAATTCCACTGAGGTTGACATTGCCTTTTTTTCTTTCAAGGTTGATAAAATAAGTACCAGATAAGCACTGGGAGTCAATGTAATTGACTTTACCCTTTCCCCTGAAATTCTTGGCCTTGTGTCAAAATTTGAAACCAATGTTAGAGCTTGGTGCATCATGAGTTCTGTTTCTGTTCACTGATAACACAATGTCAAACTCTTAGGAATTTCAACCATGTTTCGTGGTCTGCTACCACAACAGCTCCTTTATAGGATCCAATTACTTTCTTCTGACATACCTTCCCTTGGTGGATTAGGATCCAGTTAGCTCAAGACATCATCAGGAGGAACCACGTCCGGTTTCGGCCCCTACTCCTCTACCGTTTTGACATGGCGGGGCCACCCCCTTTCGGCGGTGTCTTCAGCTCTGGTGTTGGGTGCATGTCTTCTTTCACTGTTTGTGACTGTTCTGATTCAACTGTGGAATGTCCCTCGCTATGGTTATTTTCCGGAAGGTTCTGGCCACACGTCTTACGGTTCATCAACCCGTGTTGTTGAATTACTTTCTTCTGACATACCTTCCCTTGGTGGATTAGGATCCAGTTAGCTCAAGACATCATCAGGAGGAACCACGTCCGGTTTCGGCCCCTACACCTCTACCGTTTTGATGTGGCGGGGCCCCTCCTTTCGGAGGTGTCTTCAGCTCTGGTGTTGGGTTTATGTCTTCTTTCTTCTATTCCCTGGCCTAAGCACAGTATCTGGTTTAAATATTTCATTTCTAGGAAAATTACAACCCTTCTAAACACCCAGTGAAACCTTTTTATTATGACATTTCCTTTGAAATACACCACCCCCATTTCAATTAATTTTTTTAAATAATGAAGAATTTAGTAAAATTACTTTGTCGTTATTGATCTAATTAAGGTGACAAGCTGGCAAAGTTGTTAGCACACTGGGCAAGATGCTCAGTGACATTTTGCCCATCTTCACCATCTGAGTTCAAATTCCACTGAGGTCAACTTTACGTTTCATCTTTTTGGAGTTGATAAAGTATCAGTTGAGCACTGGTGGGGGGTCAATGTAATTGACTTACCCCCTCCCATGAAACTGCTGGCCTTGTGCCAAAATTTAAAGCCATTATTAATCTACTAGCAAGCTAGCAGAATCGTAAGCACACATGAAATTTTGATTGTAAGTTTTAATCTAGATAATTTTAAAACAGGAACTTGTATCATAAATCCAGAAGTCTTCAGCAGGTTAATATTAAAAGAGTTAAGACAACCACCAGCAAGGTGGTGATATTAAGCTAAGTGATGGAGTAAGTCAGTCAGCTAAGTTTATTAATTGTATCACTTAGAGTCCAAATAGAAGAAAGTTTGTGACAATTTCAACCAGACATAGTTAATCGTCAACAATCGAACTTCTCTAATAGCCATTTCTATTTCATCTCTAAACCACTAAACCACTAAGTAGATTAACAATAGCAGTATAATGGTACTGAGATAAAAGGACAGGTTGCCAAACAAGGAAAGTCTCTAAGGGATTTAGGTTCTATGTAAAAGTTATGTTAAGGAATAGAAGCAAAGACGTCATTAGTAACGAGGCAAACGAAGCAAGCGATAGTCATAGACAGCTGTTGATGGTTCTTTTATTACGTCAAACAGTTAAAAAATACTGTTCTGTCATAAGTTAAGGAGAAAAGCAAAAATAGAAAAGAAAAGGATAAATCTAAAAATGAACTAAACATAGATTTAGGTAGGATTAATGTAAATACACTATGTATAAATAGAAAGAGAAAAAAGAAGAGGTAGAGAAGTGGAAGAAAAGTACTGAAAGAAGGGGTTTATGATGAGATGGGAAGAAATATAAGAATAAGGGAGGAGTAAAAATTGAGAGAGAGATAATGAAGGAGATAAGAATGAGCAAATTCTCATAAACATTACTAAAAGTGAGAAAAGAAAGAATAAAACTGAGAAACAGAGAAAGAGAAGACAGAGGTTGAGAAAGTGGATGGGAGTAACTGAAAATAGTAAGATAGAAAGAAAAAAAATACAAATGATAGATAAGTATGAAGATATTTGTATTTATTTAGTGATGTTGATAGCTAAAGAACTAAAAATATGAATGCTATAGAAAAAAAAATGCTAATGTATTACATAGTCTTGTTGTAAAAGGTACATGTAAACTGAAATTGTACTTGTTTGCTTGTGTGTTTGGATTATATGTTTATGAATGTGAATGTATAAGTGTGGCTGTAAAGAACTTGCAAATAAACATAAAAGAACTTATTTGAAAATACAGTCGAAATGATTATCGGTTGTGTGTGGGGGGGGGGGAGGTTGTCCTGTTATTATTATTGTACAATAATTGTAAATGAGAGTCACCATCATGCAAGCTCTGTCTTTCATTCCAAATCTTCCTTGAAAACATGTCTGATTATTGGAAAATTGTACTTAGCTTTGAAAGAGATGGGAGTTGGTGACAGGAAAGGCAGCCAACCATAGAAGATCTCCTTCTGCAAATTCCATCTTTCCAATGAAAACTGAGAAAATATAGCAATAAAATGATGATGATGATATATATATATATATATATATATATATATATATATATATATAATCATCATCATACATATATACTTTGATACTTTGATAGGTTTTGGTTATTATTAACCCAAGCCATGTCTAATTTAATAGCACCACCTGGCAAAGTCATTCAAATCAAGAATTGGACAACAGAGCCCACTCAAGGAGAGGAGAGAGTTATTGTTTACGGAGACATATCTGGGTGTAGGAGGTTTATCCAGGATTTTTTGAAGGAATTTGTCCAAAGACTTCTTAAATTTTATGGGGTCTGTTTCTGCTTTAATGTGTTTTGGTGTACTGTTAAAGAGAACGGGGCCAATTGAGGTGAAATAATTGTGCCCTATTGTTGTTATGTGATGTGAGTATAATTTATGCTGTGGGTAAATAGCATGGGGTCCGAGTCTTGATTGTATCTTAAAGGTGATGCCAATATCATTTGAGCAATGCTGATGGAATATTTTCCACACCATACAGATGATGTAGCACTCATGGGAGTCATCATCATTATCATTTAACGTGCGTTTTCCATGCTAGCATGGGTTGGACGATTTGACTGGCAGAGTTTCTACAGCTAGATGCCCTTCCTAACGCCAACCACTCCGAGAGTGTAGTGGGTACTTTTTACGGGCCACCGGCACAAGGGCTAGTCCGGTGGTATTGGCAACGACCACGCTCAAATGGTGTTTTTTACATGCCACCTGCACAGGAATCAGTCCAATGTTTTGTTCACATGAGCTTTACTAGTCAACCCCAATAGCCAAAGGCTGTCATGCCATCTCTCTTTTTTGTAATCAACCTTTGAGGTGCTTCAATTTTCATGATACTTTGTTTCGTATGGGGAGATCACAGTAGACAACGGAATTCAAGGTGAGGTCAGGCAAAAGTAGAGAAGAGAAGGATAATGGTGTGAATATCTCTTGACTGGAAAGTTCTGAGAATCCAGGAACACATTCTGCAGGCCATGTCAACTTCGCTGTTTATATGAGCGGTCCAGCTTATGTTGTTGTCAACAATTACTCCCATGGATGCCATGAGAGTTTCACCTGAAAGAAGGGAGTATAGGAGACGCAGGGTATTCTCTTTTCCGTAGTGGATTAATTCAAATTTGTTCTCGTTCAGCAGCATCTTATTCTTTTCTGTCCATTGGATGACAGCCAGTAGATCTAACTGTCATCCAATGGGTGGAAAAGAATAATATGCTGTATGTAGGTATGTGTGTATGTATGTATGTATGTATGTATGTGTGTATGTATGTGTGTATGTATGTGTCTATGTAGGTGTCTATGTATGTGTGCATGTATGTGTGTATATATGTGTGTATGTATGTGTTTGTGTATGTACAATTACAGTTCAAACTGGAATTTTAGTGGCATGCCAATTTGAGCACTCTGAGTTCATACCTATTAGTTTGAGTCACCCTGACGAAAAATCTCCATATCTTTTATATATGTGTATGTGTATATATATATATATATAGGTATGTATATATGTACATATGTATATGTATGTATAAGTATATATATATATATATATATGTATATATATGTGTGTTTGTGGATGTGCATGTGTATAGATAAATAGATAGGTAGATAGATAAACACACACACACACACACACACACACACACACACATACATACACATACATACACACACACTTGTAAAAATGTACCTGTGTTTGTATTTTTGCATAGATTCACAGGGAAAAAAATAAAGAAAATAAGCCAACAATTAGGTTGACATATTTTCTCACATATAAATTGGTTGGATGTTATTATGTCACAGTTGAAACTAAAGCTGGATAAACATATTAATAGTTACTTCATATTGTTGTCAAGAAATAGTATATTTAGTTCCTTGGCTAATGAAGCTTCTGTGATATTTTAGTGTTCAGCTCGTCAGTATTTCTCTCACTGGTTAGTTGGAGAGATAATGCCAAGTACATAAAATGTTACCATTTGATGGTATATTTTTTGTAGTGTTTGTAGAATACATGGATTGATGGCTTGATAATTCTGAAGAATTTTGCATGGTAGCTGAATATTGGAAGTCTAGAAATAAATTAGCTGGCTGAGTATAGAAAAAGATGAATGAATATTTAATGGTGTGTGAAGGAATCAAAGAAGGAAATGTAGATGGCGAGAGAAAAATAGACCTAATGGAACATTGAGTAGGTTGATTATTGGCTAAAAAAAAATCATGTTGATCAGCTGACACACCTTTGAGAAATCAGTAACCAAATATTTGAAATGTGTGTATTGAATATCTCCCTTCCATATTCCTCTGACACTTATATCATGCTACCCTCATCTTCCTTCTAAATCATTAGTCATGATATTTGAGTAACTTTCACCTGCCCTCTCTGACTCTCCTGTCACTATGCCATTTTGGACATATTACCTTGAGGATATACCCTGGTTCCTCATCGTGACCTCATCATCTCTCTTCTGCACCACTATACCCACCCTTAGATAACATAACATGGCACTGCGTCATCTCATGTTCATCCCCCACATCTTTACTCTTCACTGCATTTTGCCTTTATCATTCTGACTCTCACTAATCTCTTGACACTGCTTTGCCCTTTATCTTTCATTTTCCCTTCTTATTACCCCCTTCCACTTTGACTTATTTCGCATAAGAGTCTGATGGTCCCTATCTCAAAGTTTTGGTTTTCTTCTGGAGTTTTGTTTCCACAAGAAGGTTTTTCCTTCTTTCTCAAAGGCTGTCATTACTTTCGAGACAGTACTTCTTGATACACCAAACATTTCAGCTGTTTTTTGCTATGCTAGCACCTGCCATACGAGCACCAACAATTTGACTTCTTTGAAAGTCCATTAGATCTGTCATTTTAATGAATTTTAATTACTTTTTTCTGATGATATCAGAAAAGAAACAACAATTTTAGCAAAACATATTAAGCAACACTAACAATAAATCAAAAAACATAAAAATAAACAAGCTTTTGATGGTTTTTATAGATATTTCAAAATTATGATGCTATGTGTTTCCATTATTTTGTCCAACCTCTGTATGTGTGTGTGTGTCTGTCTGTCTGTCAGTCTGTGTCTCTGTTTGTGTGGACTTATAAAGTACATGGGTGCTGAGAAGACATATGAAATGTGGGAAGTGGGTGGGTATATGCAGCCACTTAATGTGCCAATGGCTAATGTACTGTTACCACTTGAAAATTTTCAAAGCAATAAGATGAAAGATCAGTGAGATAAATAGCATTATCCTCACACATTTATACAAATATAAATATATGCATGAATTTTTTTTATTAGTTTATATAGTATTTCTTTACATGGCCTCATATAGAATTCAGTTTGTAAGTCTTCTTGTCTGGAAAATAAATATTATTTTGTTGTGAGTCTGGGATTATATCTCTTTATATCTTTCTCTATAAGGTGAATATTGCTACATCTCTGCAATGAGACCTTCTGTTTCTATTATTATAAATATATTTTGAGATTGCTGAAGTGTTTTATATTTCTCAGAATTAGAACAATCTATAGCTGTAGAGTTCGTTTTCAAGGAATGCCCACTAAACCCACCAGAACTAGATATATTATTCCTATGAAGTATGAGAAAATTCTTCTTTTGAAGTTGTAGGTTTATGGGCACAAATGTGACCATACATGCAGGTGTGACCATAGGCACAGGTGTGGCTGCGTAGTAAGAGTTTGTTTCCCAACCACTTGGTTCCGAGTTCAGTCCCACTGGATGACACTTTGAGCAAGTGTCTTCCACTATAGTTCCAGGCTGACCAAAGACTTCCGAGAAAAGTTTTTTGTAAAAAGAAACTGAAAGAAAGCTTGTCATGTGTGTGTGTGTGTGTGTGTGTGTGTGTGTGTGTGTGTGTGTGTGTGTTATTGTGTTTATTTATGCCCCTCCTCCACAGCTTGACAACTGGTGTGAGTTTGTTTACATCCCCTGCAACTTACCAGTTCGGCAAAAAGAAACCAATAGAATAAGTACCAAGCTTTAAAAATTAAGTACAAGGACTGATTTATCTGACAAATCTTTCAAATCAGTGATCCAGCATGGCCACAGTCCAATGAATGAAGCAAGCAAAAGATGCTATTTATTGTTGAATCTTGATGATATGGGCAATGTTTGAAATGCAGCTAAAATGCTCCTATCAATTTAAAACTTCATAGCAGAATCACTTTTTGGCTATAGATACATTTTCCATGCAGTTTGATGAGCATCATTTCTACAGCTGTCAACCGAATATTGTCAATATTGTTAAGAGCCCCAATTCTAAAATACTTCATGCAAATAGCAGAGAGTTACTGTAGTGGAAGAAACAAATGTATGCATAAACAGATGAAAGCTCTTTGAGATGTGAAGACATGCATAGTTATTATCCATGAATTTATAATCAAAGCGAAAAGGATCAAATCCAAATACATCAGAGGAAACTGCAGATTATGTGTAGTAAACAGACTCTTTAATTCCAGACTAATCTTCAACATTCAGAGGGATTTTATGTTCTGTGCCCGAATATTTTTATGAAATAATCAAATAAGATTTGGTAGGTACATGAAAGACACAGCTCAAGTGATCTGAAAGAGTGATTAAGTATATAAAACATCAATCAAAGAAGGCAAAAAGCAATGGTTCCAAAGTCTGGTTCAAACCTGTAAATTCAGTAGGAGGTGGGGTGGTAGTTGATTACATTGATAATCCCCAGTGCTTGACTGGTACTTATTTTATTGAGCCAAAAGAGATGAAAGACAGAGTTGACCTCGATAGTTTTTGGACTCAGAATGTTAAGAGTGAAAAGAAATTCCTCTAAGCCTTTTATCTGGTGCAGAAACAACTCTGCCAGTTCACTACTTCAACCCTCTCAGACCTGTGCCCCTGTGTCTAACTTCACCCACTACCTGGGCTCCTGAGCAAAAATATAAGTGCTGGAGGCACATAAAAAGCACCATCCAAACATGGTCAGTGCCAGCGCACCGACTGGCTTCTGTGCCAGTGGCACGTAAAAAGCACCATCTAAACATGGTTGATGCCAGCGCCACCATGACTGGCTCCGGTGCCAGTGGCACATAAAAGCATCATCCAAACATGGTTGATGCCAGCACCCTCTGGCTCCTGTGCCGGTGGCATGTAAAAAGCACCCACTACACTGTCGGAGTGGTTGGCGTTAGGAAGGGCATCCAGCTGTAGAAACACTGCCAGATCAGATTGGAGTTAGGTGCAGCCTCCTGGCTTCCCAGACCCCAGTCGAACTGTCCAACCCATACCAGCATGGAAAACGGACGTTAAACGATGATGATGATGATGATGATGACAGCTCAAGAGTAATGATTGCAGGCAAAGTAATAGACAGGATCGTCTGCATCTTTTTCTACATGTGTTGTTCATTACCACATTACTAGGAATCCAGTAGAGATAACATTTCACCTATTTATGCTATAGCGGGAATATAGTGTGACAGGGTTATGAATGCAAAAGTAATAGTTATGTGATACAAATGGGTGGAGAGAAATGCTAAATACTGACAATGCAAGTTCTCAAAGTAGAAGGAAAATCTAGAAGGAATAATCTGAGATCTCAAGATGTCAGGTCTCATAGACGAGAAGTTGCAAGACTGAGTAAAAATTGCTGTAGATTTTGACCTATCCATAGCAACATGGGAAAGAAAATGTTTAAAAAGTTTAAAACATTGATGAAATTGAAGGGGAAGATTTTATCTTGTCTTGTTTCCATCTTATCATTAACGTTGGTGCAGCCATAGCTGTAAGAAATTTGCTTCCCAACCACTACTGTCTGACACCTTGGGCAAGTG
This sequence comes from Octopus bimaculoides, assembly GCF_046866305.1. NCBI lineage: Eukaryota > Metazoa > Mollusca > Cephalopoda > Octopoda > Octopodidae > Octopus > Octopus bimaculoides. The sequence goes on along the minus strand of NC_142932.1, from coordinate 109,207,652 downwards.
TCTTCTGTTATAGCCTTGAACTGACCAAAGCCTTGTGAGTGGATTTAGTAGAGGAAAACTAAAAGAAGCCTGTTGTTTATATGAATGCTAGACAACTGGTACTGGTGTGTTTATGTTCCCATAACTTAGTGGCTCAGCAAAAGAAAGTGATAAAATAAGTACCAGGCTTTTTAAAAATAAGTACTGGGATCTATTCCTTTGACTAAAAATTCTTCAAGGTGATGTCCCAGCATGGCCACAATCAAATGACTGAAACAAGTAAAAGATAGATGACAAAAGATTTCCAACAGTGTGATGTCCAGCCTTTTGCTCCAGCAAGAAAGAGGTGATGTCTGATACGTATCTATACTTGGCATCACAATCCACGTTGTAATGTTTATAAATCATTGTTGTTCTTTCTTTCTGTTGACCAAATGTGATACTTCTGAGCTCTCTAACTATGTATGTTTGTATGTGTGTATGTGTATTTGTATCATTCTGCATTCTTTACTATGTCAGCTATGCATGCTCAGAATGTAGACATTATATGTAAATCCTACTGGTAACGTCTTGTGTGTGTGTGTGTGTGCGTGTGTGGTAAGCTTTTTGTTCTTGAATGCAATGGTTGGTTGTATATGAAGTTCTCTTTCATACTGCAATACAACACCAAGTTATGTTAACAAGGTTTATTTTGCGTATGAAATGCTGAGATTTTTCAAATGCATTCTGTGCTGAGTTGTAGCATTGCAGAAGGTGATAAAAGCACTCCTTCTGATTTTGTTGTTGTTTTTGTAGCTGCTGCTGCTACTGCTGCTGCTGTTGTTGTTGTTGTTGCTGCTGCTGCTGCTGCTGCTGCTGAAAACAACAAATTGTATTTATATGAAGTCTTTGATTAACAGTGCTGTTTTATTGTATCTTTCTGGGTGCTAACTTTAAAACACTTAACCTTTTCAAGCACTTTAGAGTTCAAAAGTTTTATGTAGAGTTTGGCATTTTATGTCATTTATAGGCAGTGTTGGAAAGCATGTTTCTATGTACTGAATATTCATTGTGCATCTGATATTCGTGCCAGAACTACTTTGTCTTCATTGCTGGCATATTGTCTGCAGGACAAATTTATTCAGTAATTTCAAGTTGGTTGGGTGAATTTTGAATGAGATTTGGCTGCTAATTCTCACATGTCAAACAAATGCTACTTCAAATACTTTCTACACTTTGCAGTTGATAGCAACAGGACATTTCCTCCACATTTTGCCATCTATATTCATAGCTTGGACAACAGCTATACACCAAATGTGAACTATTTCTAGCAGAAAGGAAATCTTCTTCGTAGCAGATAAGCAGTTACAGCTTATCTTGTTTGTTACTCATGTAGTATTGAAATCCTTTTTCTGAGCATTTATTTTTATTTTGTGTGTGTGTATATGAGATAGATATTTATCACACCTTCCTTCTATCAAATTCCATTCACATGGCACTGGTCAGCCCAAAACTATAGTAGAATATATTTGTCCTTGGCATTGCCCAGCAAGATTGTATATAGAACCATAAGAAGTGAAATTCTTAACCGCTCAGTCATGACTGTGCCCAGATATCAGTTACTTGCATATTTTCTACTATTTGGTTAGCATAAATTTGCACTTAAGACATTACTGTTTCATTTTGTTTTTCTTTCAGATAATTCCTTTCTTCACAATAGTTTTATTGTTCTTTAACCAAATTTCAAGTATTTTTTAATCTTCAAATTTCTCAATCTTTCCATGATAAGAAACATTCATTTTTTTAAATACTTATATCAAATCTGTATTGGTTATTTCTCTCCTTTGTAGCATAAATGCAATGAAACACAAGGCAGTCACTCTTTTACTATCTTACTTGTTTCAGTCATTGGACTGTGGCCATGCTAGAACAATGCATTGTTGAGTTAGCTAAACAAATTGACCCCCAGTATGTATTTTAAGTCTGAAACTTATTCTATTGGTTACTTTTGCTGAACACTAAGTTATGGTGGATGTAATCAAACTAACACCACCTGTCAAGTGGGTGGGGGGGGGGCACAAAGACACATACATACATATATATATGTATGTATGAAAAACAAAATGAAAATAAGGATTTCAAAATAAAATACACACACACACACACATATATATATATACACACACACACAATATATATATAGAGAGAGAGACAGACAGACAGACTTCTGCAGAGTTTCCCTCTATCAGGTTCACTTACAAGAATTGGTTGTTCTCAGACTATAATTGAAGACACTTGCCCAACCTGCTGTGCAGTAGGACAGTAGGACAGTAGGACAGTAGGACAGTAGGACAGTAGGACAGTAGGACAGAACATGAAACCATAAGGTTGTAAAGTCAACTTCTTAATCACAGAATCTTGCTACAGCTTTAAATATTGAAGGCATTTCTTCAATTATTTATAGGATTTTTTGAGTTCCTCTCTACCTGGAGTTACTTTAAGAAAATTTGAATTACATTTACAATTTCAATTAATTCCACATTTTTCTATGCATTTCAGCCCAAAGGCAGTGGCCATACTGGGGCACCGCCAAATTTGTATGCATTCATTAAATGGAATTGGTAGAGAATTTCCTATACGTGTGACTCCTTTCAGTAAATCAATTTACTAGGCGTGATAACTTGTAAGCTGCACTTTCCATCTCACAACTCCCAAATATCTCAGAAAATTAGCTTGTGTCTCATAAATGTAAGATCAAGATTTAGGTTACTGGCAAATGGTAGTTCAAGAAAGTTGCCTGGCAAAAATAGAAGTGCATCTTATGATTTCAAGTACCATATAAACCATCCATTACAGCACTTAAACATCAGTAGCTATATATTGAAGTCAGATGTTTTAAAGGTATATATAGCAAATTGACAAAATTAATTTAGCTATTTAATTTCATTAGTTAATTTGATATTATTAATGACTCCATTTCTCACTTCTTCCTCTATGTAGATATTTCGCACTATTTTATTGTTCTAAATCTCTTATACTTATCTGTGTATAGTATTTTATAGCTACACCACTGAGTTGATGCTGGCTAATTTAATAGACTGCCAGCTGATTAATTGAATGATCTGTATTTCTCAACCTTGATCTTGTGGTCCATGTTCAGCACAATATATTCACTGGCCTGTTCAGCAGCTGTTGAGAGATAGCATGAGAGATACAACTTATTGCTTTGAATAGTGGTGGAAGTATATTACCACAATTACGTATTTTCTCACTTTGCTCAATGAATTCAAATTGTGCAATGATATTATTGATATAAAAACTCATGTGCAACAGAAAGCAGCATTAGTATAAAATGATAATCTGTGTATCATAATTCATGCTGATATATCATGCAAAGTGAAATTAACTATGGTATTCATCCTAAGATAACATTTCTTATAGATATACAGTGTTAAAGAATACTGAAATACTGAAATATATATCAGTAGCAAAACTCCATACACATATGCTTCATCCCCAATTCTTCTCAGTAGAAGATGAATATTGTTCAGCATCAGTGGTAGGAATGTGAGATCCACATTTCTGCCTTTTTTGTGTTTTGTCAGTAGCAAGTACTCATAGAACATCGTTTTGATTATGAGGGGTTGATCAAGATGACTTTTCCTACATTTACACCTTAGCTGTGTCCTCATAACCTGGTACATTATTGCACTCTCTGCAATATCCTTGATTTTACTCAAAACATTAAACCAAAAATATTTTCTATGTTTTCTTTTGAAATGTGTTAAAAATAAATGTAGATATATATACACATGTGCATGCACACAAACACACACACGTGCACACAAACACACACATGAGAAGAAAGATAGAACACCTTCATATATGTTATAGAGTTTATTCATTCATGTCATTAAGAAATGATTTCTGTTACCTGAGTATATACACAAGGAAACTCCAAGCAACAAAAGACAGGAGCATAAGCAGTGAGTGAATACATACATACACACACACACACACACACACACACACACATATATATATCATCATTATCCTCATCTTCATCATTTAACATCTTTCCATGTTGGCATGGAGCTGGCCAAGTGGGAGCCTGTGCCATGCTTCTGAGTGTGTTCTGGCATGTTTTTTTTCCTTGTGGCTGGATGCCCTTCCTTATACCGACCACTCCAAAGAGTGGGCTGAGTGCTTTTTACATGGCACTCACACAGGCGAGGTCAGTTTTGGTGTGGTTTTTTTTACAACTGGATGCCCTT